>NC_072385.2:129448330-129750630 GCF_028885625.2 Pongo pygmaeus
GATTCAGTACCATGGTTTTGGGATTCAATCCATTTAAACAGCTATCCTTCAAGGGAGAAGGGGAGCCATTCAGTGACATGTAAGAAATTAATATCTATTTCTCCTTCCTTCCTTCCTCCTCCTCCTCCTTCTTCTTCTTCTTCTTTTCTTTATTTCCTTCCTTCCTTCCTTCTGTCTTCTTCTTTTCTTTTCCTTCCTTCCTTCCCTCCTTCTTTCCTTCCTTCCCTCCTTCTTTCCTTCCTTCTTTCCTTCCTTCCTTCTTTCCTTCCTTCCTTCCTTCCCTCCTTCTTTCCTTCCTTCTTTCCTTCCTTCCTTCTTTCCTTCCTTCCCTCCTTCTTTCCTTCCTTCTTTCCTTCCTTCTTTCCTTCCTTCCTTCCCTCCTTCTTTCCTTCCTTCCCTCCTTCTTTCCTTCCTTCCTTCCTTCTTTCCTTCCTTCCTTCCCTCCTTCTTTCCTTCCTTCCTTCTTTCCTTCCTTCCCTCCTTCTTTCCTTCCTTCTTTCCTTCCTTCCTTCCCTCCTTCCTTCCTTCCTTCCCTCCTTCTTTCCTTCCTTCCCTCCTTCTTTCCTTCCTTCTTTCCTTCCTTCCTTCCTTCTTTCCTTCCTTCCTTCCTTCTTTCCTTCCTTCCTTCCTTCCCTCCTTCTTTCCTTCCTTCTCTCCTTCCTTCCTTCCTTCCTTCCTTCCTTCTTTCCTTCCTTCCTTCCTTCTTTCCTTCCTTCCTTCCTTCTTTCCTTCCTTCCTTCCTTCCCTCCTTCTTTCCTTCCTTTTTTCCTTCCTTCCTTCCTTCTTCTTTACCCGAATTCTACCCATTTCTTGAGGTTAACTTAAAGTCCCAGCCTCTCTGTTAAACCATCCTTGACTCTATCCATCCTCAACCACCCTTTTTCCTCTGAAGGAAAAGTTGACTCCAAGTTACGCAGCCTATTTTTTTTCCACGCTCTTTTGATTATCTTTTCCCTAAAATGGAGCTTCAGTTTTCCTCATGCCCCACCCACTATAGGTGTCACTGTTTTCAGGTTGCTTGGTATTAAAAAGAGATTCATTTCCTCTAATAGGAAAAATTCCTTTTAGATATGAAATGTGTAATAGTACATTAGTAGTCTTTGGAAGATGTGGCAATATCTCAGTTTTGTCATTTCAATCAGAGTAGCTATTAGTTGTTTGTTTAGTTATTTAAAATAATTGTAATGATTAAGGGTAACTTATAAAAACTAAGAAAAAATCAGGCTGGGCACAGTGGCTCATGCCTTTAATTCCAGCACTTCGGGAGGCTGATGTGAAAAGATATCTTGAGTCCAGGAGTTCGAGACCAGCCTGGGCAACATGGCAAGACCCGTCTCTACCAAAAATATAAAAATTAGCCAGGCGTGGTGGTGTGTACCTGTAGTCCCAGCTACTCTAGAGGCTGAGGTGGGAGGGTTGCTTAGGCTCCAGAGGAGGAGGCTGCAGTGAGCCAAGATCATGCCACTGCACTCCAGCCTGGGTGACAAAGTGAGACCCTGCCACTAAAAAACAAAAAGAAAAAAAAATCAAAGATGTACAAAAATTATCCCATGATATAGATAAAAACCCACTTAAAAGTGTTTCTTTGGAATTGTAGTCAGTATTTATGTACAATTAAATCTAGAATAATAGCTCAAAAGCTACACATCTACTAGATTACTTTTTTTTCTTCAGTATATACTTAAAGTGGACATTACAAAGAGCAAAACTTCATCCAATACCTGCCAATTTAGCACATAATATTTTGCAATTTAAATTTATCCCACCTTACACATCTTGTAAAAGCCCAAAGTTAAAGAAGTGTTAAGGATCAATTATTTTAGCTAAAGATTTACCAGCTGACTCCATTTGTTAATCTTTACTGAGATTAGTACAGAAAGTTACATAATTTGGTGAAATGAAAAGATCTATATGCGGTCTGCATAGCGCATCTCTTGGATACATTGAAATGTGGGGAACGAATAAAAAGAATCCAAATTCTCAGCTGCTTCCAGCTACCAGCCCATCTAAAGTTATATGCTCTCATACTGCCTAAGTTTTGTCCATAAACAAAAAAAAATGACCAGGAAGAAATATCTTAGAATACCCAAATAGTAGCTCTCAGAATCATATAGCACAAACATTTCTCCCCGTCAAGTCACAATGAATAAAATGAGTAAAAATAAATAAATAAACAAATAAAAGCAAACAAAAGCAAAAACATCTACCACAGGTGTGACCTTTAGGCATAAACATGGCTGTGACGCCTGCCATTTGATAGCCCCCTTGCAACTAACCACATAGGGTATCTACAGGACTAATTCATGACCTAACCCCACCTCTCAAAAATGCTCTGCCATTTCTCAGCCTGTTCTCTATGCCAACTTGTCTACCATTTGCTCTGGAGTAATGGTTTTCATTCTCCTTCAGCCTCCAAATAATTTTGCTTCTGACTGGATTAATTATCTGGTTTTGGAACCTATAAACCCTATAAAAAGTCTTGTTGGGCATTGAAACATAATTCTGCAACTTATAGTGTCACTTTGGATCCATTTAGAATTTGTCTGCTATGTACTTCTGTCTTTGTTGATAATCATTAATATTTAAAAGCACACTGATATTCATAAAAATATTGTTGTATGATTGTGCCTGCTTAATATCACTACAGGTCATGATATTAATCAATGATTCAGATCAATCAATGTTTTCATTTGTTGTATGAATACATTAACATCATTACTGATTTCCACAAACTACAAATGTATCTCTTTGCTATGCTGCATCAATTGTGTCTATGATTATGAAGATAATACTCCTCTAACATTAAGCATAAAGGAATGGAAACATTGTTGCCTACAAGACATCAAATAATTCACATTAACATATTAAAATAATAAATATTTTGGCCATTTGAGAATGTACTGACTGCACTGAAATCATGTAGGTTGTTTGCAAATGGATTATTCATTCTGAGGACAGCCCTGGCTCACCTCCTGCCAGCCTTTTTTCAGCCCTTTTTCCCTAGATTAAAGGTGATTAGGGTGTAACATGTGTTCCTCAAAATAGTTACAATTTCATGTTCTTTATCACTATAAAGATAAAATGGCTCCATTACATTAAAATTTAATATTCTTTCCATCAGAGAAAATTTGATTATATGCCTTGCAAATACACACACACATGCACGTACATATGTACACAGACAAATACAAACACATACATATGTACATACATACACACACATACATACATACATACACAAAAATAGTCTTACACTTTTAGGACAAAATATTTTTCCTCCTAATATAGGGTAACACTAAAAACTTCCTTATAGTAAAAAAAAACTGTCTACATTGACAAACTTAATCCCTTTTTCTCTAGGAGAACCTCAGGCCTATAGGTGTACATGTATTTTCTTGGAGTGGGAAGAGGGTGCATCATGAGAGCTGTGCGAATGGTGATAAACGAGAAGTCCATGAATTTAAATCAACAATATTTGTTTAATGTCTACTATATAGCAGGAACTTCCAGATGCTGTGGAATACAAAGTTAAACAAAATATATTTGAACTGGTGCTAAGCTACCATTACTATAATAATTATTACTTAGTGGTGCTTAGCCAATCCCATCCAACAGGCAGAAATCTCTTTTATCACATACCTAATAAAGCCTCTTCAATCTGCAAATGAAAATGAGTCAGATAGTGATAGTTGTTTGAAAGTTTTATCATTATTATTACTTGCTAAAAGCTTCATATTTTATACCATAATATCATCAGCAATTATGTCATTTTCTAGAATAAAATAGATACATCTACTCAGTTTTCAAAACTAAAGATCCCTACATGTGGCAAACTTTCTTTCTAATGCAATGTTCTACTCATCGTCATTCTCCCTATTCATTACTAAGTGCGTAATTTTGTTACCTGTTTAATATATACGTGGCCCAAACGAAACAAAACGGAGAGAGGGTTTTTGGAGTAGTCACTATGGTGTTTCATTAGATTTTCTCATTCAACCTACATGATGCCTATAATGACTTACAGATGAATTAGCACATATTCAGAGAGCTCCGAAAGTAATCACTCCAATGTTACAAAGTAATACATGAAGATATGAGAATTTGAGCCCAGGCTTATCTCACTCCAGATCCTATGTTCTTTTCACCGCACCCTGCCATTATGTAACCAACGCGATGGCGGATGAATCGTGGCCAAGTTAGTCTGAACACTCTGGCTGGCTGGGCTAAGGATGGAGCTGCTATGGCCAACACAGAGCTGAGGGGAAACAAGACGGGAACCGCTTGCATGTGATGTGGCATCTAGCAGATGCCCCGTACTTAAGAGTTCATGTTCTCCTCCTGGCAGAAGGTTCCTCAGAATATATTTCAAAAGTAAAGAGAGTTAAGAAACTAAAATGTTTTTTTAAGTAGTTCATTTTCCTTAATCTTGACATCTAATTTGGTAATACTTCACTTAACTAAAAAACATGCCAGCATTGTATTAATTATTCAGCCCTTCCCAGGCTTCTTCAAGCTTTAATTAGTGAAAGACGTTTTCAGGACAAGTTATAATTTGCATGTCAACAAATTTGTTTATAAATTACACAGTAAAGGTAAAATTTGGTAGTATGCCAACTTCCTTAACCGGGATCGACGACACAGCTAGGTTTGCTACAGCTTGTACCTGCATACGCAGCCCTGAAACTCGGTGAACATTCTGTTCCTTTTAATTTCCTTACCCTAGACCTGTGATTACAATTTAATTTCATTTTTGTTGTTCTGTAAGTCCCTATTTGTTATAATAGCACCTCAATTCCAAAGCCAAAGTAAATCTGTCCATAAATTAAACAAAATTGCATTTGTGATCTTAGATATTTCCACGAAAATAAATGGTTTTGACTTGGCCTAAAAGAGTACTGCCCATCCAGTAAGTAAAAAATATAACATCAGATTCATTAACAGATTTTGGAAGTCAGACTTATTTCAGGAAGAAAAAGTAAGAAGACTTGATTTCCGTAAGGCCATTTTGATCATGATGCCACTGGGTCACTTGGTTAAAGGACCAAGATTATACAGTGTCAGGATTATTCTTATTATTTCCTTATTTTAACCTAAATGCATTTTCTACAATGTCCTCTGACTTTCTTACACTAAATACAATCAATTTATATCAATTTTTTATAGCATTCTATTTGGCTTACAAATCCTTCTTGCTCTCAAGCATTGGCAAGTGTTCATTTTACAGATATCAAATTTTGCTTTAAAATCATTTCCTCAAAAAATTATATCAGAAGGTGATCTTATAAATGTCAACTAATCCCAAAGCTAGACCCATTAGATAGTATGCTCCTATCGTCCCAGTGATTTCTCCCATCCAGAAAATCTGTGTCTGGATGAACAATTGATATGTGGAGAAATGATGGCAAAGACCTCACTAATAAATATATAAAACTCCTGATTTCCTTCACAGTTTATTAATATATTTGAGGTTGGAGAAAAACTTCAGACAGTCAGAGGCCATGACATTAGATCCAAATCAGCAGAGGTATTGAGAGGACCTGCAGGAGACCACCAGCATCTGGGTAGAAGAGCCCTGGGGTGGAAATATACTGCTTTCTATGCTCAGCACTGCAAGCAATTCATCAAAAAGGCAGCTCCTCCATGTTTTAATTTGAACTGTTTCTCTCCACAGGAACCTGACATGGGACTTTTGGTTCAGAGAAGAAGACAACCCTAGAGATAAATTTCAGACATGAAGATCTGTTTCAACTTGCTTCCTCCATTGGATAACTATGTTGCTGTCAGTGTTTCAAATATACACGCCTGATTCTTCATCTCCTTTTTTTTAAAGACTTATGCAAGTGTACCTCTGGTGAGTAGACCCCCAGCCAGTCATTTTGATCAGAAACAAACTGGTAAACAAAGAACATTGCTGCCTTTTCACTTGCATTTGTATCATTGCACAAACTGTTCCTCCTGATTGATGTGATGTATTTACTTGTCTGTTTGTTTAACCTTCTATTTATGAAAAATTTCTACTTTTTGTAGATCAAAGATTAAACATACAGGCATACCTCAGAGATATTGTTGGTTTGGTTCCAGACTACAGCAATAAAGTGAACATCACAACAGAGTAAGTCAAGAATTTGTTGGTTTCCCAGTGCATCTAAAAGGCATGTTTACACTATGCTGAAATTTATTAAATTTCATAAATGCAATAGCTTTATGTCTCAAAAGTTTATATATCTTAATTTTAAAATACTCATTGCTAAAAAATGTTTCAGCAACTCATAACTATTTCACTGGTGGAGGGTCTTACACTGACGTTGCTGGCTGCTGACAGATCAGGGTGGTGGTTGCTGAAGGTCGGGGTGGCTGTGGCAATTTCTGAAAATAAGACAACAATAAATTTTCCCACATTTATTGACTCTTCCTTTCACAAATGATTTCTCTATAGCATCTAATGCTATTTGATAGCATTTTACCCAAAGTAGAACTTTTTAAATTGGAGTCGATTCTTTCAAACTCTGATACTGCTTTATCAACTAAGTTTATGTAATATTCTAAATTCTTTGCTATAATTTCAACAATGTTCATAGCATCTTCACCAGGAGTGGGTTCCATCTCAATAAAACATTTCTTTGCTCATCTGTAAGAAGCAAGTCCTCATCCGTTCAAGTTTTATCACGAGATTACAGCAATTCAGTCCCATCTTCAGGCTCCATTTCTAATTCTACTTCTCTTGCCACTTCTACCACATTTGCAGTTATTTTCTCCACTGAAGTCTTGGATCACTCAAGTCACCCATGAGGGGTGGAATTGACTTCTTCCAAACAACTGTTAATGTTGATATTTTGACTTCCTCCCATGAATCCTGAAAGTTCCTGATGGAATCTAGAAGGATAAATCCTTTCCAGAAGGTTTTTCAGTATACTTTGCCCAGATTCATCTGAGGAATCACTATCTACAGCACTTGTGGGCTACAAAATGTATTTCTTAAATGATAAGGATTGAAAGTCAAAATTACTTCTTGATTCCTGGACTTCAGAATAAATGTTGTATCAGCAGTGATGAAAACATTAATCTCCTCCTACATTTCCATCAGAGCTCTTAGGTGACCAGGCACATTGTCAATAAGCTGTAATATTTTGAAAAGCACCTTTTTTCCTGAGCAGTAGTCCTCAATAGTGAGCTTAAAATATTCAGTAAACCATGCTGTAAACAGTTGCTGTCATCCAGGCTTTGTGGTTTCATTTATAGAGCACATGTCAAGTAGATCTAGCATAAGGGTCTTAGGATTTTCAGAATTGTAAGTCAACAATGAGTTCAACTTAAAGTCATCAGTTGCATTAACCACTAACAAGAGAATCAGCCTGTCCTTTGAAGATTTGAAGCCAGACATTGACTTCTCTCTAGTTAGGAAAGTCCCATTTGGCATCTACTTCCAATAAAAACCTCTTTTGTCTGCATTGAAAATCTGTTGAGTGTAGCCACCTTCATCCTGCTTCATCTTGCACTTTTATAAGGACAGCTTCTTTCCTTAAACTGTATGAGCCAACCTCTGCTAGCTTCAAACTGTTACTTTCCATCTTTCTCACCTCTCTCAGTCTTCATAGAAGAGAGTTATGGCCTTACTCTGGATCAGGCCGTAGCTTAAGAAAATGATGTGGCTGGTTCAATCGTCTACACAGACCACCAAAATTTTCTTCATATAAGCAATAGGTCTTTTTCAGTTTCTTATTATTTGTGTTTTTACTGGGGCAGTACTTTTAATTTTCTTACAGAACTTCTCATTTGCATTCACAACTTAGCTATTTGGTGCAAGAGGCCTATCTCAGCTTTTGGCATGCCTTTCTTACAATACTTAATTATTTCTAGCTTTTGGTTTAAAGTGAGGAATGAGACACAAAACTCTTCATTTCATGTGAACACTTAGAGGCCATTGTAGCGTTATTAATTAGCTTAATTTCAATATTGTTTTATCTAAGGTTATAGGAAGGCCCAAGGAGAGTAAGAAAAATGGAAGAGGAGCAAGGTGGTGGAGCACTCATAACACACACATTTATTGGTTAAGTTTTCCATTGTATTTGGGCACAATTCATGGTGCCCCAAGACCATTACAGGAGTATCATCAAAGATCAATTATCATAGGTCACCATAACAGACATAGTAATAGTCTGTTTCATAATAGTCATGAAACAGTTTGAAATATTATGAAGATATCAAAGTGTGACACAGAGACAGGAAGTGAGGACATACTATTGAAAAATAGCATTGGTAGACTTGTTCAACACAGAGTTGCTGCAAACCTTCAGTGAGAAGCATGTCGAAACTAAGTGTGGTCAAATGAGGTAGGCCTGTACCTTCCTGGGAAATTCCTTCTCAATTTCCTAAAGTGAGGTTGGTTCAATTCCTCTTTACTGACATAAGACCATGCATACTCACATCAAAGAACATAGTATGCCACATAGGGAATGCCAGTTTACAGTTTACAGTGCTGAGAACTGCTCCTTTTAAAATGTAAAAGAGCAAAACCAAAAACTTTTGTAAGGTGGGACTTCCAGTGTGGCAATATAAGTAATAAAACTAGACATTACTGCCAACAATCACCCCATCAGGACTCTGGAAATTGACCAAAGCAAACGTTGAACTAAGAAGTGGTCATTTATTGTAAAAAAACAACTGGATTTTGAGGAAGAAGAGTGGGAGCCTGTGGCATCCTTACTTGGGGCTTTGCCCTTCCCCCACCACAGCTGAGTCACAGTGATGGTTCTACCAGAGGAGAAAAAAACTGAAAGTCTTTGCCAGAGGAGCCTGACCTGATATGAAGTAGAACAACGTAGGACACCATGCTCAAGCAGCACTATCAGTAACAAGAGCAACATTGATGATGAATCTACAGAAGAAAAGTGACTCAGCAAGGATGAAGATATGGCATGGATTCAGGCAAACAGAATGGCAGAACCCTCAGGCATCTATCAGGGACATCCAAGAAATGAGACAGATATGGGGTCCTTGGTGAGCTTCCATATGTCTATGAGACTTCAGAGAGGCCAAGATCTTCACACATTCCTCACTTTGGCCTGTGATTATCTGTAAGGATGTACGAGCATGCACAACAAAATTAAAGAAGGAAGAGACTCCAAACCTACTGAACCATTGAAAGTGTCCCCTGACCCACACAGATCCACTGTCACACAATGGAAGACTTATTGTTTTGAGGTGTTAGACCACAACCCCTAATTAATGACTGGCTCGCCAATATGCTATTCAGACACAAAGATGACCCTAGGAAACCAGGCAAAAAATAACAGTAATAATTATACATACACACAGAGTCATGTGTCACTTAGTGTTTCAGCCAACACAGACAGCATATATAATAGTGGTCCCATATGATTATAGTATCATGTTTTTGCTATATTTTGTTCTATGTTCAGATATATTCAAATACACAAATACTTACCACTGTGTTACAATTGCCAACAGTTCTCAGTACAGTCCCATGCTATACAAGTTTGTAGCCCAGGAACAACAGGCTACATCATATAACCTAGGTGTGTAGATGCTATACCATCTAGATGTGTGTGAGCACACTCTTTGATGTTCACACAACGTGGAAATTTCCTAACAATGCATTTCTCAGAATGCATTCCCATTGTTAAGTGATACAAGACTACACACACACACACACACACACACACTTTCAACTGAGCAGAAACATCAGCAGCCACATGCCATGGGGAACAGAATCTATAGATTTAGTACACACAAGTCATTATAGAAACAAAAGATGAATTCAAAAATTCAACAACAATCCTTGAGGGACAAAAGATCTGAATCCACAATGTAGAACTATTTTATGAAAAGGTTCAGGTTCTAGTGAAAAATTATGAGACAAGAAAAGAAACAGTAAAGTTTTTCCTACTATTAAAAAAAAAGTAAATCAAAACCATGTAACAAAAACTGTCACAGAGATGGCATAAATATTGGGCTTAGGAAAAAAAATCTAAGCAAGCTACTTTAAATACATTGGGGAAAAAAAACTAAACAAAATCATTTTTAGGAATTAAAGAAAACGTGATGAAAATAGCTCAATAACTAGAGCATTAGTTACTGTGATAATTATTTTTTAAATGACCTGGTAAAAATTTAAGATTTGAAAACTAAAATAACTAAAACTTTAAGAAAAAAATATTATAGTGAATTAATACCCGATTCTATGTGGCAAACACACACACACACACACACACACACACACACACACGAATCCATAAACTAAAGAGTAAACGATACCAATATTTTACAAACTCTCTCAGAAAACAGGAAATAGTGTCCACCATTCATATGATTCCATAAGGCCAGCATTAACTTGAAACCAAATCCAGACAGAGACGTTGCACAGACACATAGAATAATTAAACTATAAGTTAATACCTCTCGTTAACATAGACACAAAATCCTAATAAACATTAGCAAACCTAGTCCACCAGCATATAAAATAACAAGATAAAGTAAATTTATTCTCCAAAAGCAGGTTGGATATAACATTTAAAAATAAAAATATATAACATTTTATTAATATAATAGAAAAAATAGATATAGGAAAAGCATTTGGCAGACTTTAACCCATATTTATAATAAACATTTTCAAGAAACTAAGAAAAGAAAGGAATTATCTCAATTTCATATAAAGCATCTGTGAAAATACTGTGGTTCACATTATATTTAATTGGAAAAGACTGAACGTCCTCTACCTCACACAATTAGGAACCAGGCAGAGACGTCCACTCTCATGACCTCTGTTCAACATTTTACAGAAGATTGTACTCAGTGGAACAAGAAAAGGAAGGAAAGAGAGAGAACGAGAGAGGGAAGGAATGAAGGAAGGAAGGAAGGAAGAGGGAGGGAGAGAGGGAGGAAGGGAGGGAGGAGGAAAGGAGAAAGGAAGGAAGAAGGATAAAGAGAGAGAGAGAGAGAAAGGCAAGGGGTTAAAGACATCCAGATTGGAGAAAATCAAGTATATAACATTTTGTATTTACAGATGACATGATCTTTTAGATAGAAAAATTTAAGTAATCCATTTTAAAAAAATGCTAGCACTAGTGAGTTAAAAATGGTCACAAGATATATTACTTTACAAAAATTAATGAATTTTTCAATATATAAAAAACTACTAATTCAAACAAAATTAAAAAATCATTCACAGAATTATCAAATAATATGCTTAGATATAAATTTAATATTCAAAATTATAGGACTTGCTTACTGAAAATTACAAAACATTGCTGAGAAAAATTGAAGAAAATCTGAATAAATGGGTGGATATTCTAAGCTAAGGATTAGAATATGCAATGAGGTTAAGATAGCAATTTTCCTCAAGTTTATCTGTAGACTTTATATAATTCCTATCAAACCCCAGCAGGCTGTTTTATAGAAATTGACAAGCTTATGCTAAAATATACAGTGAATGTCAAAAAAACACAGAATCAGCAAAACAATTTAGAAAAGGAGGTTGTAGGAGATACAATAAAAAATTTTAAAAGTTACTGTAAAAGATATAAAGTAATTAAGATAATGTGGTACTTGCATGAGGATAAACATATGAATTAACAAAACATAACTGAGAATTCAGAAATAAACTTGCATTATGGCTGACCAATTTTCAGCAAAAGGTCCAATACATTTTAATTGACAAAGGATAGTCTCTTCAATAAATAATTCTGAAACAATTTGATATCCAAGTACAAAGGACAGATTTCGATTCTCACCTCATGCCACACACAAAACATTCCTTCAAGATAGATTCTAGACCTAAATATAAGAGCTTAAGCTATAAAACTTCTGGAAGAAAATGAAGGAGAAAGTTTTCATTTACCTTGAGTTATATAGAGAGCTATCAGTGATTATACCAATAACACAATCCAAAAAAGACAAAATTAGTACATAAACTCCATCAAAATTAAAAACATCTGACTTAAAAAACACCATTAAGGAAGTAAAAGGTCAAGCCACATGAAACATTTTAAACTCATATATCTGATGGTAGCAAATATTTTCTAATTATATGTCTGAGCACTGAATAACTTGTCTCCAGGATATGTAAAGAAGACTTTCCACTCAATATAAAGAAGAGAAATAACCCAATTTAACTGTAGGCAAAATGTTTGCATAGGCGTTTTACAAAGTAAGATATATGGATAGCTAATATGCACATGAGATGTTCAGCATTATTAGTCTTTAAGGAAATGCTGGAAGGAAAAAAGGAAGGAAGGAAAGAAGGAAAGAAGGGAGGAAGGAGGAAAGGAGGGAGGGAGAGGGGAGGGAGGGAGGGAGAGAGGAGGAGGGGGAGGAGGGGAGAAGAAGACACAAAATAAGAAGAAAACGCCTTGACAAAACTGAAGAATTTGGAACCCTCATATTGCTTGTAGGAATGTAAAATGATGCAGCCATTTTGGAAATAAAGCTGTCCCTCAGGAAGAGGGATTGGTTTCAGGACCTCCATGGATACCAAAATTTGCTTATGCTCAAGCCCCTGATAAAAAAAAATGGTATGATCTTTGCATATAACCCTGCAAATATTACGTTGGTACAAAAGTAATTGCACTTTTTGCCATTAAAAGTTGCAAAATATATATTTTATATCATCTCTGGATATACTTTATCTATATCCTATACTTTAAATCATCTCTAGATTACTTATAATACCTAATACAACATAAAGGCTATGCAAATAGTTCTTATACTGTATTTTTAAATGTGTATTACTTTTACTGCTGTATTGTTACTTTACATAGACAAGAAGATTTTTTTTTTCAAATATTTTTGATCCCAGATTGGTTCAATCTGCAGATACAAAACCTGCAGACACAAAAGTCAACTATGGTTTGTCAGTTCCATTAAAACCTTACAAAGTTAAACATAAGCTCACCAGTGACCCATGAATTCTACTCCTAATTATCCAGTCAAGATAAATAAAAACATATGTCTACACAATTATGAGCACATGTATGTTCAAAGTAGCATTATCATAATAGCCAAAATCTAGAAACACTCCAAATGTCCACCAATTGGTGAAGGAGTAAATAAGACCTGGTATTGCTCTTCAGTGGAAGGGCAATCCTTTGTTCAAGATGCCAAGAACCTGGGCACCCTCTACCAGTAACACAAGCAGACACAAATGGCCAGATTTATTTAGTTATTTTTCCCAAACAGTGGAGGGGGAAGGACAGCAATGGGATGGCTTGGTGGTGGGAGCACCTGGCATTTCCTTCACATTTGAAAAGAGCGACAGCTGTGCATTGGCTGCAGGTAGGGTAGGGGTGGTGGGGGAGCCGAGTGGTGGGGGAACGGGGAGGTGGGGGAGGAGAAGTGGGGGAGGGGGAGGGGGGAGTAGGGTGGTGGAGAGGTAAGGAGGTAGGGGAACAATGGGGAGGTGGGGAAGTGGGGAGCCGTGGAGTGGGAAGGTGGAGGAGCGGGGAAGTGGGGGAAGGCTCTGATGTGGCTGGAACTGACAGGAAGCGTTTTGAGCTACACTTTGGGACACATTACTAGGGTCCTGAAAATGAGCATGAGCTGTCCATGAGTGAGTGAGGTTGTACCGAAGTTCTGAACTGTAGAATACAAAGCTAAGGAAAGAAAAATGTATTTTGTGCTATCAGACCCTCCGGATTAGACAAAGGAAAATCAAGATGTGTTCACCCAAAGAATAAGCCAGAGAAGCTCTCTAATATGTGGCTTTCATAGCATAGTTCAATCTGAATGAGTTAAAGCCAGGCTGTCAAAACGGTTCTATCAGCAGACGTTTCTGTAGTCCTGCTCTTGAAGTGGATGGATTTTCTGTCCATAAACCACAGGAGCCTCCAGGAAGCCTGGTTAAAGACGACGCATCCTCAGACTGGCCAGCCCATGTGGGGCTTCTGTTGTATTTCTGAGCTGACACTGGGACTTTGCAGCCCTTCTCTGAGAATCAGGCTTTCCAAAGCTGCTCTAACCGCTTTGTCTCTCTCTTATCGTGAATATCTTCAAGGGATATGCAAAACTGCAAGGACAAAGTGTAAAAACTTTTCTGTTCATGTGCAACCCATCTAAGTTGCACTAAGTTGCACCCTGGAGCAATATGCTATTAAAGAGAGAGGCATTGTTGCTTTTCATCATCACAACTTAGAGGGCAGACAGTGAGGCAGTTAATTTGTTAACTTTCTCCATTGCTCATCTTTCAGCCCACATCACATCTGCCTTCACTTGGAACCCGAGTGCCCTTCCTCTCTCTGACCACACCCCTCTTCTGGTTCTGTGTTTCCTCTGGACCTTTCTATCCCTTTGTTCTCCTCTGGCAAGGGCACAGCTCCATCCTTATTTAGGCACTGCTGATTCTTTTAGGCAATGAGGACGTTCCTCCCGGCTTTATCCTGGAGGAGACCGTTCCTATGGACATTCTTGGTCTCTCCTAGGAAGGTTTAGATTTATGTTCAGAGTGGAAAATCTAAAATGCAATCAAGCTTTTAAAATGTGTATATTACTTTTCGCTTTGAATTATCTATGTGTTATCATATTAATATTTCTTCTCCCCTTCTCCACTATTATCATAAAACTTCTCCTCATCAAGATGTAAAATGATGAAGATACAAAGACATTTTTGCCCACATACTCATTTCGTAAATATTTACTGAGCCCTTGCTGTGCCAAACACTTTGCTAGGACTAGGGGTTCACAGGTGTTCAGAGTAGAATCTTTTCCCTCAAAACCTTACATTTGTTTGTCCTAGGTGGGGCGGGGGTGGGAGCTGTCAAGAAAACAATGAAATATAATGTAATGTGATATGAACTATGATAGAACCAAACAGTGCACTGTGAGAACGTCCAATGCCGACTGATTTGTTTGGCTTGTTTTGGAAAACCAGAAAGGGCTTGCTGGTCAGCTTCAGATTTATTCCTTCATTTAAGAAACATCTACTGAGTGCCTACGTTGTGATTAACACAACCTGATCCTGGAAATACAAATATGAATAAATATAGGCTCTGTCTTAGAAAATTTCAGAATCTAACTGGGGAAGTAGAAAAGTGAAAAAAAATTACATATGCCAATGTCTTATGTGCAACTTACTATAATTCTATGTTTCCAGGAAAATACAGAAGCCATGGAGAAGCTTTAGTGCTAAAGGATCCGATAACTACATTTTCATTGAGATGGCTCTTTGGAAAATGACTTTTTCAGAGTTGAAGAATAAACCTTAAAAATTTCATCTATAAACACTACCTATCTCAAGTTCATTGAGAGGCTAGAATAGGCTGATGTATATAAAACAGTAATAAGCTTGTTATTAATATGAAACATAGTTTTATTAATATTATTTAGATATAGCATTTTATTCAAGTAATCTGGTCATTAATTCAAAACAATTTAGAACACATAATTTGGATAGAATTCAATTTTCGTATAAAATACACTAAGGAGGTAATCGATTCTTTTTTAAGTTCAGAATCAAATACAATATGGACTTTCCTTCATAAATTCATTCAGATAATAAAACCGCCAAATGCTACAATCACTATCAGTTGGACTGACCTCAGATTATTAAAAGTTTGTAAAATACCCTAGATCAAAGTTGATACAAAGATTACTTTATTTCTTGATGAATATTAGTCTAATGAAAAGTGAACTGCTCTGCCCAGAAGAGACTGTGGGTTCATTTCGATGGTAATTAGTAATTAGAGCTTTAGAAAATTATGAAACCTTTATCATTTCAGAATCATCATGATTGTTGTTTTTTGTCTCAAACTTTTAAAACATTCTAAGGGGCAGATACAGGCCTGATATCATGGTGGTTGTTTTTAAAGATGGTCATAATGATTAGTCTTTGAAGACTAGGTAGAATTGAATTCAATTCCCCACTCTGAAGCAATAGCCATTTTTCTTAAGACATTACTGATGTGACATAAATGCTCTAACAGCCCTTGGGTTGTTTGTTGAGCTATCCAAATGTCTGAAGTTTCAATTTAAAGAATAATTATGGATATTTATAGACCTCATATATCAAAATGGTGTTAGAAAAAATTTAATTTTAAGTAATTAATACATTCTGTTCCTCAGTCTGGTTATGTGGATTTTACTTCTAAGAACTTCATTTTTGCCTATATTTATATCACCATTTCTTTACCAGAATTGGTAAAAATTGATGACTTTTTTAAAACTTTGTTTGTTGGGTTTCTTTGTACAGCCCTGGGAAGAACTGAGGAAACTCAGTTATGGAATTCATCTAAAAAGCTTATCTAAGTCTATCTTATCTCACTTACTTATGTCTGTAAGTAAAATAATATACTCATATTTTCTGTTTTTCTTTAATTTCCAGACTTAAACTTGTGTAACTTCTCCCTAGAGATGAAAAATGTGTTGTAACATACTACCACTAATAAAGCTTATGATTTTAAAGAAATAGAATAGTTTCAAATTAAAAAGAGAGAGAGAGAGCAGGAAGAACTCCATAGCCTCACTTTTTCTAAAGTAGAAAATGTTCTTATTTTACGAACTCATATAACTCCATATATTGATAGATATTTGTCCACTATCAATTATCATGAATACGCAAAGTGCACATTACTTTCTCATATTTTTTATCACTGTGTTTTCACTTTAGTAATATTTTTGTTAGTTGAAATTTACTGAGCTTTTTGAAGTTCAACTTAATATCAATATATGTTTCTCTCAGAAATTATGACTGTTAACAAAATTATAATATTTACTAGAAGGTATAATTTGATACAATATGTTTCAGCAGTATAACAGAATTATATTAGAATTTGACAAGTTCCCCCAAACTGAATATATTTAAACAGGAGTTGGTTTAATTGAGTCAAGGAAGTGAAAGGCTTTTACAATAAAAACTACAAATATTGATAAAATAACTTTAAAAAGACCCAAGTAAATGAAAGGAAATACTATGTTTATGATTGGAAAATGTAACATCGTTATGATGGCAAGACTTTTCAAACTGATCTACAGGTTCGATACACTCTGTATCAAAATCCCAATGGCCTTTTTTTGAAGAATGGAAAAACTTATCTTAAAATTCCTATGGAATTGCAAGGGGCCCTGAATAGCCAAAACATGTTGAAAAATAATAATAGTTAGATGACTCACAATACACTGTTGTTTCAAAAGTTTTACAAATATACAATAATCAAAATGGTATGGTACTGCTGTAAAGATACAAATACAGATGAATGGAATAAAATTGAAAGTCCAGAAATAAACTCAGACACCTATGGTCAATTGATTTTCAACAAGAATGCTGAGACCATCCAATGGGGAGAGAACAAATGGATATCTTATCTCAAATCACATATAAAAATTAACTCAAAAAGGATCAACAACCTAAATATAAAAGCCTGAAGTATAAAACTCTCAGAACAAATCAAAGGCAAATTATTGAGACCTTGTATTTGGCAATAGTTCCTTAAATATGACATCAAGAACTGAAGTAACAGAAACAAAAGTTGGTAAGTTGCACACCACCAAATTTTTTTAAAACCTGTCTGTTAAAGAACACTATCATGAGATTGAAAAGAAAACCCACAAAATGAGATAAAATATTTGCAAATCTTGTAACTGAGAAGGTCTAGTATTTAGAATTTTAAAAGAAATATTACAATTCAATAACAAAGAAGACAAAATTATCAATTAAAAATGGGAAAAAGACTTGAACAGAGAGTTGCTGAAGGAAGACGTACAAATGGCCAACAATCACATAGAAGGATGCTCAATATCATTAGTCTCTAGGGAAATGGAAATCAAAACCACAATGACACCTACTAGGAAGGACAACACAAAACATAATTTAAAATATCAAGCATTGGCAAGTGTGATGGTTTGAGTGTGTTCCCCAGAATTATGTGTTGGACTTTCTGCCGCAGCGTGGCAGTGTTGGGGAAGTGGTGCCTTTAAGAGATGATTAGGTCATTTAAAGGAATTAATGCTGCTCTTGGGGAACTGGGCTATTTCTTGCAGAAGTGAGTGACTTCTCATTATGTTGGGACTGGATTAGTTACTGCAAGATTGAGTTGTTATAAAGTGAGGCCATTTATTCTTTTTTGCCTTTTTTGCATATGCCTGCTTTCCCCTATGTCCTGATCTTGGACTTTCCAGCTCTAGAAAGATGAGCTAAATATCTTTCCTTTTCGAATTACTCAGTCACAGGTTTCTGTTATAGCAACAGAAAAGGGACTAAGACAACAAGGATGAAGATAAATTGGAAGGCTTATGGATTGCTTTTTAGAATGTAATGTGATGCAACACTGTGTAACACAGTTTGTTGGCTTGTCAATAAACTAAGCAGAGTTACTATATGACCAAGCAATTCCACTCCTTGGCATATACCCTCCAAAACTGAAACCCTGTATTCAAACAAAAATGTGTACATGAATGTTCACAGCAGGTCTATTCATAATACCCTAAAGGAGAAATAGCCTGAATGTTCATCAACAGATGAACAAGCAAACATCATCTGGCATATCCATACAATAAAATAGTTTTCAGCTATAAACAGGACTGAAAAACTAATATATGCTACAACATGGATGAGCTTTGAAAATATTTTGCCAAATAAAATAGACACAAAAGGACCAAAATTAGATGACTCCACTTATATAGAATCAACAAGTTTATAAAGATAAAAAGTGGATTAGTGGTTGCCTCAGAAATGGGAGGAAGAAGGAATTAGGACTGACTATTTAATTTGTAAGGCATTCCCCAAATGGAATGCCTTACAACTTTGTTATATCACCATTTGGGGTGATAAAAGTGTTTTGAAACTAGATAGTTATATGGTTGCACAACTTAGTAAATGTATAAAATTCCAATAAATGGTATTCTTTAGTACAGTTACAATGGTAAGTTTTATGTTACATGCATTTTGCCACAATAAATATACTTTGAGTAAAAAAAAAGAAGAGAACCAAAAACATTTATTGAGCAATCTGCAATCATATAGGAAGATCCCGTTAACCTGATGAGACAGAATTGTGTAAAATTCAGTCCTTGTACTTTCAAGTACATATACCATATGTACTGTGTAAACAAAGCACCTAAACAACTACTATACAATATTTTACAGTTGGCTATAGGTGATGATTAAAATGCCATAGAAACACTGAGAAAAGAATATTTGATCCTTCTTGCATGGAGGGAGGTAATGACTTGGGAAAACAATAAAGAGCGTAACTTTGTTATAATAATGAATAATACATGCTATTCCTTCTCTTAGAACGTAGGGGAAGGATAGTCTAGGGAAGGGGAACAAAGAAGAAAACAACAACAAACATGTACACAGGTACATACATGAAGCAAAAATGTATATTCAATCGATTTAATAAAGCTGATTTTGTAATCAAAGCTAATAATTTTTTAAATGTTAAGTTATTTAATGTTCTTCACAGCTCAAATAAAGAAGCACAATTATCATTGCTTTTATTTTATAAAAGTTGAAACTATGGATGAAAAGAGAATAGTATTTTTCTCCAAATCAGAAAGCTGGTAAGTGATGAAGCTGCAACTAACCAAGTCCAGAAAAATGTCAGAGTCTGTTCTTTTAGCCATTATTCTCATTGTGTTTTGAAGCAGTTAGAATTAAGGATTGCGACACAAGCAAGGACTGGATGAGGAAGGCCTTTCATAATATGCTGTTATTTGGATTTTATTTTCTAGGAAATGAAAGCGATTGCACAGTTTTATGCATGCGAGTAATTGCATCTGAAGTGAGAAGTATTATTCTGGCAACGATGTGGAGAAGATGAACTAATATATACTCAGAAGTTTTACACTGATCACCTGCCTGGGATGCCTTGGAGTTGTGAGAAGTAACAAAAGAGAAATGCAAATGAAGGAAAGGGAATTAATATCTGAACAGACATGTTGTCCTTGCACTTTTTATTCAGCATGTTATTAATTCCAGTACCGATGCAGAGGGTTTAAGATTACATTTTCCATTTTATCACAAAGAACCAAAGGCTTAGAGATTTTAAATGACCTGTGTATGTCACATAGCTGGAAGGTCGTGGATTTGGGACCAAATCTGTGTCCTTTTACAACAAAAGTTTATTTCATTATTGTCTCAGTATGTCTGGGCTGCTTTAACAAAGAGAAATTTATTACTCACAGTTCCAGAATCTGACAAGTCCCAGATCAAGGCACCAGTGTCTGATGAGGGCCTGTTCCTCATAGATTGCACCTTCTATGTGTCCCCATAAAGCAGAAAGAAGAAAACAGGGTCCCTCAAGCCTTTTTCTTAAGGATACTAATTCCATTCATGAGGACAGAGACCTTATGAGCTACACACCTCCTAAAAACCCTACCTTTTAATATCACCACAGTGGGAATTAGTTTCAACATGAATTTCAGAGAAGCACAAACATTTAAACCATTGCAACTATGTCATGACATCTAAACAATTTTCTAATTTTAAAAAAGGTGCTAAACCTTGCAAAACTAGTGAGAAGAATGCAAAAACGCTGCATGTGTGTGTTTAACAAACTTGAACGAGTATTCCATTATAGAAATACCCTCCAGGTTGACAGCAATAAGGACTTTCTTCTATTGCTCTCTTTTGACTTGATTTAGTCCAGTTGGCTTTAACATTTTAATGTCTCTGCTGCTGTAACTGTGAAGTGGTTGCTCTGTTTTCACACTTATCCATGCAAGCTTTTCCTGGTCTTTTTAGTTCACGTGAAAAATCATTCATTTCCTTTTCTGCTAAACCACCAACTAAAATATATTCTATTTATTAAAAAAATTTATCATCATAAGAAAAAAATGAATTTGAGTCATCAATAAGTGCATACTTACTATTTCCATCCTTTAGCCAGATGAAAAAGGAAAATTAATGTTTACCACTCTCAAGTTAGTGACTAATACAGGTTGAAGACAAACAGGCATACAATAAAAAACACCATATTCCAAAAGGGAAGTTAGCAAATGGAATATCTCATATATATATATATATATATATATATATATATATATATATTCACACATACGTATGTATTTAAATAACATATTCATTTACCATTTTAAGGGTAAGAATATTAAGTAGGAAATAATACATTTTGACTGGAAAAAGAAAAACATGATGAATACTTAAAACTCATAATGAAGCATCTCTACAGATTCCTGGGTTAACCTCCAGGTATCCTGACTTGGTAGGTTTAGGATTATACCTGGGGATCTGCATCTTTCGTAAGCTCCTAAGTGATTCTCGTTCACCAAATATCTTGAAAACCACTGACCTACTTAGCGTAATAACCTGAGAAACAGAACATTTGGAGTGCTTCTTAATGTGATCTATCTCTTCTTAGATCACTGCCATTCAGATGTCTAGTTCTGATTGTTTGAAAATGGTGCTAATATGCACTTAGGTATAGATATAATGCTCATGAAAATGAACAAGTACTTGAGGGTATTTGAAGAATATAATCTTGGGGCTTACAGAAAGATGGAAAGGTAAATAGGTTGCAGTATCACAAGTGAAATCAGCTGTAGATAATAGTGTTCTCCATCTGTGGATAATAGCAGAAAATAGACTTGAAAAGAATCAAAGAAAATAGAGATGGAATACATATTCATTTTAAAATGTAGCTGGATGCTTTATTCAACATTAGCATTATTTTCTTAATCTTTCAAAAGGTAAAAAAGAGCTTGAGTGAAAAAATATTTTAGGCTGATTTTATATAAAATTCATTGAAATAGGATTTGGAAGATACAGGTTAGAATCTCAAACAAACAATGAATTTATCCTATTGCTTGTAGTCCATAGATCCTCTTCATTGATCATGCATTTGCTGGGTTTATATGTAACATATTCTTCACCACTTCAAGCTGTCTAATATCCATGGATGGGTTTACATCCTCATGAGTCCTTTCCCTTCTTGGGTACTTTTGTAAAAGATACAGTTTGAGGCTACTAAGGAATCATACTCTTGCAAAGGCCTCAATAAAGCCTGCACAGAATAATTAATCTTAGTAGTGGGCTGTCATTAAAGAGGCTAATTCTGACATAGGAAAGAGATCTGAGGAGCTACTCAAGAGATGAAAGCAAAACTGGGAGAATTATAGAAACATTTTTCTGGGAAGAGTTTTGATGTTGTTGTCTCTTGAATATCTTTTAGCTCAAGAACAATTTTTCATGAATTATGTACGTTCTAAAAAGAAAATTATGATTGCTTAGGTTAAGGTAACATATGTACATTGATATCGCTTGTGAAATTTATTACACTAAAAATATATAGGGTGAACTGAATTCTCTGTGAGGCCTATAAGCCATGATAGGTTGAGATAACACTGGAACCAATATTTTCTTTTTTAAAAAATTTATTATACCTTAAATTCTGGGATACGTGTGCAGAACATGCAGGTTTGTTACATAGGTATACATGTGACATGGGGGTTTGCTGCAGCCATCAACTGGTCATCTAGGTTTTAAACCCCACATGCATTAGGTATTTGTCCCCACATTAAGTATTTGTCCCCCACCCCTGACAGGCCCCCGTGTGTGATGTTCCCCTCCTTGTGTCCATATGTTCTCGTTGTTCAACTCCCACTTATGAGTGAGAACATGAGGTGTTTGGTTTTCTGTTCCCGTGTTAGTTTGCTGAGAATGATGGTTTCCAGCTTCATCTGTGTCCCTGCAAAGGACATAAACTCATTCTTTTTTATGGCTGCATAGTATTCCATGGTGTATATGTGCCACATTTTCTTTATGCAGTCTATCATTGATGGGCATTTGGGTTGCTGCCAAGTATTTGCTATTGTGAATAGTGCGAATAGTGCTGCAGTAAACATACATGTGCATGTGTCTTTATACTAGAATAATTTATAATCCTCTGGGTATATATCCAGTAATGGGATTGCTGGGTCAAATGGTATTTCTAGTTCTAGATCCTTGAGGAATCACCATACTGTCTTCCACAATGGTTGAACTAATTTTCACTCCCACCAACAGTGTAAAAGCATTCCTATTTCTCCACATCCTCTCCAGCATTTGTTGTTTCTTCACTATTTAGTGATTGCCATTCTAACTGGTGTCAGATGTTATCTCATTGTGGTTTTGATTAGCATTTCTCTAATGACCAGTGATGATGAGCTTTTTTTCATATATTTGTTGGCCACATAAATGTCTTCTTTTGAGGAGTATCTGTTCATATCCTTTGCCCACTTTTTGATGGGGTTTGTTTTTGTTTTTGTTTTGTTTTTGTAAATTTGTTTAATTTCCTTGTAAATTCTGGATGTTAGACCTTTTTCATATGGATAGATTGCAAAAATTTTCTCCGATTCTGTAGGTTGCCTGTTCACTCTGATGATAGTTTCTTTTGCTGTGCAGACGCTCTTTAGTTTAATTAGGTCCCATCTGTCAATTTTGGCTTTTCTTGCAATTGCTTTTGGTGTTTTAGTCATGAAGGCTTTGCCCATCCTACGTCCTGAATGGTATTGCCTAAGTTTTCTTTTAAGGTTTTTATGGTTTTAATGTTACATTTAAGTCTTTAATCCATCTTGAGTTAATTTTTGTATAAGGTGTGAAGAAGCGGTCCAGTTTCAGTTTTCTGCATATGGCTACTCACTTTTCCCAGCACCATTTATTAAATAAGGAATCCTTTCCCCATTGCTTGTTTTTGTCAGATTTGTTGAAGATCACATGGTTGTAGATGTGTGGCATTATTTCTGAGGCCTCTGTTCTGTTTCATTGGTCTGCATATCTATTTTGGTATGAATACCATGCTGTTTTGGTGACTGTAGCCTTGTAATATAGTTTGAAGTCAGGTAGCATGATGCCTCCAGCTTTGTTCTTTTTGCTTAGGATAGTCTTGGCTATACAGGCTCTTTCTGGCTCCATATGACATTTAAAGTAGTTTTTTCTAGTTCTGTGAAGAAAGTCAATGGTATCTTGATGGGAATAGCATTGAAACTATAAATTACTTTGGGCAGTATGGCCATTTTCACAATATTGATTCTTCCTATTTTCATGCACGTCCATGTGAAGAGACCACCAAACAGGCTTTGTGTGAGCAATAAAGCTGTTTATTTCACCTGGGTGCAGGTGGGCTGAGTCCGAAAAGAGAGTCAGAAAAGGGAAATAAGGGTGGGGCCGTTTTATAGGATTTGGGTAGGTAAAGGAAAATTACAGTCAAAGGGGGTTTGTTCTCTGGCAGGCAGGAGTGGGGGTCGCAAGGTGCTCAGTGGGGGTGCTTTTTGAGCCAGGATGAGCCAGGAAAAGGACTTTCACAAGGTAATGTCATCACTTAAGGCAAGGACCGGCCATTTATGCTTCTTTTGTGGTGGAATGTCATCAGTTAAGGTGGGGCAGGGCATATTCACTTCTTTTGTGATTCTTCAGTTACTTCAGGCCATCTGGGCATATACATGCAAGTCACAGGGGATGCGATGGCTTGGCTTGGGCTCAGAGGCCTGACATTCCTGCCTTCTTATGTTAATAAGAAAAATAAAACAAAATACTGTTGAAGTGTTAGGGCGGCGAAAATTTTTGGGGGGTGATATGGAGAGATAATGGGCGATGTTTCTCAGGGCTGCTTCAAGCGGGATTAGGCGTGGTGTGGGAACCTAGAGTGGGAGAGATTAAGCTGAAAGGAGGTCTTGTGGTAAGGGGTGATATTGTGGGGATGTTAGAAGGAACATTTGTAATTTAGAATTATTGGTGATGGCCTGGATACAGTTCTGTATGAATTGAAAAACTAAATGGAATAAGAGAAGGAGAAAAACAGGTATGAAAAGTCTAAGAATTGGGATGACTCAGGACATCTGATTAGAGAGTAACTAAGGAGATTCAGCATAGTCCTGCCAGCAAAGATTATTTCTTTACTTCAAGAGTTAAGAGTGGCAGTTTGGGGATAGCACCAGGAGATATCAGCTGTGATGGCTTGGAGAAACAGTGTAAACTGGCAGTGTAAACAAGAGCAGGGCATGTGTGAGTAGTTGAGAATGGTGAATAGGAGTATGACTAGACAGAAGACAGTAGGGATGACAAGTTTTTTGGGGGCACAGTCTAAGTTGGTCTGGTGTCTGGAATGAGACTGGGGCCTAATACAAAGGAGCGTCTATACAGGAGCTCAAATGAGCTGTACCTTGTAGCATTCTGAGGACAGGTCTGACTTCTGAGAAGGGAAAGTGGTAAAAGTATTGTCTATTCCTTTTTAAGTTGGTGGCTGAGCTTGGTGAGGTGTGTTTTTAAAAGACCTTTAGTCTGTTCTACTTTTCCTGAAGACTGAGGACTGTAAGGGATATAAAAGTTTCCCTGAATACTAAGAGCCTGAAAAACTGCTTGGCTGATTTGACTCATAAAGGCTGGTCTGTTATCAGACTGTACAGAGGTGGGAAGACTAAACTGAGGAATTATGTCTGACAGAAGGGAAGAAATGACTGCTGTGGCCTTCTCAGACCCTGTAGGAAAGGCCTCTACCTATCTAGTGAAAGTGTCCACTTAGACTAAGTGGTATTTTAGTTTTTGTGACTAGGGGCATGTTGAGTAAAGCTAATTTGCCAGTCCTGGGTGGGGGCAAATCCTCGAGCTTGATGTGTAGGGAAGGGAGGGGGCCTGAATAATCCCTGAGGAGTAGTAGAATAGCAGATGGAACACTGAGAAGTTATTTCCTTGAGGATAGAGTTCCACGATGGAAAGGAAATGAGAGGTTCTAATAGGCAGGCTAGTGGCTTGTACTATAGCATAGCCTACCTTTGCTGGTGTGTGGCGATTAGGCCTGGTAGAACTGCCATCAATAAATGAAGCATGATCAGGGTGAGGAACAGGAAAGAAGGAAATATGGGGAAATGGGGTGAATGTCAGGTGGATCAGAGAGATACAGTCATGGGGGTCAGGTGTGGTATCAGGAATAATGTGGGAGGCTGGATTGAAGTCCCGGCCAGGAACAATGGTAATTGTGGGAGACTCAACAAAGAGTGAGTACAGCTGAAGGAGCCGGGGAGCAGAAAGCATATGCATCAGGTATGAGGAAGAAAATAGATTTTGGAAGTTATGAGAAATGTAGAGAGTAAGTTGAGCATAGTTTGTGATTTTGAGGGCCTCTAAAAGTATTAGGGCGGCAGCAGCTGCTGCACAGAGACATGAGGGCTAGGCTAAAACAGTAAAGTCAAGTTGTTTGGACAGAAAGGCTACAGGGTGCAGTCCTGGCTCTTGTGTAAGAATTCTGACTGCACTAACCATGCCTAGGAAGGAAAGGAGTTGTTGTTTTGTAAGGGATTGAGGTTTGAGAGATTAATCGGACACGATCATCAGGGAGAGCACGTGTGTTTTTATGAGAATTATGCTGAGATAGGTAACAGGTAAGGAAGAAATTTAGGCTTGACTGAAGTAATGGGGGCTGTCTGTGAAGCTTTGCAGCAGTACAGCCCATGTAATTTGCTGAGCCTGATGGGTGTCAGGGTCAGTCCAAGTGAAAGCGAAGAGAGGCTGGGATGACGGGTGCAAAGGAATGGTAAAGAAAGCATGTTTGAGATCCAGAACAGAATAATGGATTGTGGAGGGAGGTATTGAGGATAGCAGAGTATATGGGTTTGGCACCATGGGGTGGACAGGCAAAACAATTTGGTTGATAAGGCATAGATCCTGGACTAACTTGTAAGGCTTTTCTGGTTTTAGGACAGGTAAAATGCGGGAATTGTAAGGAGAGTTTATAGGCTTTAAAAGGCCATGCTGTAGCAGGTAAGTGATAGCAGGCTTTAATCCTTTCAAAGCATGCTGTGGGATGGGATATTGGCATTGAGCGGGGTAAGGGGGGTTAGGTTTTAATGAGATGGTAAGGGGGATATGATCGGTCACCAAGGAGAGAGTAGAGGTATCTTATAGTTGTGGGTTAAGGTGGGGGAATACAAGAGGAGGACGCAAAGGAGACTTTGGATTGGGAAGAAGGGCAGCAATAAGATGTAGCTGTAATCCAGGAATAGTCAGGGAAGCAGACAATTTAGTTAAAGTGTCTCGGCCTAATAAGGGAACTGGGCAGGTGGGGATAACTAAAAGGAGTGCTTAAAAGAGTATTGTCTAACTTGGCAGCAATGAGATGCAGCTGTAGTCCAGGAAAAGTCAGGAAAGCAGATAATTTGGTTAAAATATCTTGGCCTAATAAGGGAACTGGGCAGGTGGGGATAACTGAAAAAGAGTGTATAAAAGAGTATTGTCTAAGTTGGCACCAGAGTTGGGGAGTTTTAAGAGGTTTAGAAGCCTGGCTGTCAATACCTACAACAGTTATGGAGGCAAGGGAAACAGGCCCTTGAAAAGAAGGTAATGTGGAGTGGGTAGCCTCTGTATTGATTAAGAAGGGGACAGACTTACCCTCCACTGTGAGAGTTACCTAAAGCTCGGCATCCGTGATGGTCTACGGGGCTTCTGAGGCGATTGGGCAGTGTCAGTCTTCAGCTACTAAGCCGAGAAGGAGTCAGAGAGCCTTGGGCCAGAGTTCCAGGGGCTCTGGGAGTGGCTGCCAGGTGAGTTGAATAGTCCAATTTCCAGTGGGGTCCCGCAGAGATGGGACATGGCTTAGGAGGAATCGTGGGCTGCAGGCATTCCTTGACCTGGTGGTCAGATTTCTGGCACTTGTAGCAAGCTCCTGGGGGAGGAGGTTCTGGAGGAACGCCTGGCTGCTGCAGTTCAGGTGTTTGGAAGTTCTTGTGTGCCGGAGATGTGGCTGGGGTTTGTCTCACAGTGGAGGTAAGGAATTGCAACTTTTTTCTATTATTGTACACCTTGAAGGTGAGGTTAATTAAATCCTGTTGTGGGGTTTGAGGGCCAGAATTTAATTTTTGGAGTTTTATTTAATGTTGGGAGCAGATTGGGTAATAAAATGTATTTTGAGAATAAGACGACCTTTTAACCTTTTAGGGTCTAGGGCTGTAAAGTGTCTCAGGGTTGTTGCCAAATGAGTCATGAACTGGGCTGGATTTTTATATTTGATGAAAAAGAGCCTAAACGCTATCTGATTTGGGATAAAGAAAAAGGAGCATTAACCTTGACTATTCCTTTAGCTCCAGCCACCTTTTTAAGAGTAAATTGCTGGGCAGGTGGGGGAGGGCTAGTCACGGAATGAAACTGTAAGCCAGACCAGGTGTGAGGAAGGGAGGCGATAAAAAGATTACAGGGTGGAGGAGCAGAGGCTGAGGAAGAATTGGGACCTAGCTCAGCCTGGTGAGGAGGGGAGAGGTCAGATGGGTCCGTAGAAAAGGAAGATTAGGAAGACTCAGTGACACTTGGGGTTGGGACTGAGGGCACAGGTGGGAGGGAAAGAAGGAAGATTTGGGATGAGTTGCACTGGGCACAGAGACTAGAGAGGGACTGATGTGTAAAAGAATGCCTGGACATCAGGAACCTCAGACCATTTGCTCATTTTACGACAAGAATTCTTTAGATCTTGTAGGATGGAAAAATTGAAAGTGCCATTTTCCAGCTATTTGGAACTACTGTCAAGTTTGTGTTGGGGTCAAGCAGCATTGCAGAAGAAAATAAGACAGTTAGATTTCAGGTCAGGTGAGAGTTGAAGAGGTTTTAAGTTCTTAAGAACACAGGCTAAGGGAGAAGAAGGAAGAATGGAAGGTGGAAGCTTGCCCATAGTGAAGGAGGCAAGCCCAGAGAAAAGAGAGAGTAGAGACATGGAGGGAAGGGGTTCAGGGGTTCTTACCTTCCAGAAAAGCGGGAAAGGGGTTGGGGCACAGAAATAAGGGGTTGGGGCACAGAGATAAGAGGTCGGCGCATGGAAATAAGGGATTGGGGCACAGAGATAAGAGATCGTGGCATGGAAATAAGGGATTGGGGCGCAGAGATAAGAGGTCAGGGCCCAGAAGTAAGGGATTGGGGCACAGAGATATGAGGTTGGGGCATGGAAATAATAAGGGATTGGGGCACAGAGATATGAGGTTGGGGCATGGAAATAATAAGGGATTGGGGCACAGAGATATGAGGTTGGGGCATGGAAATAATAAGGGATTGGGGCACAGAGATATGAGGTTGGGGCATGGAAATAATAAGGGATTGGGGCACAGAGATATGAGGTTGGGGCATGGAAATAATAAGGGATTGGGGCACAGAGATATGAGGTTGGGGCACGGAAATAATAAGGGATTGGGGCACAGAGATAAGAGGTCAGGGCCCAGAAGTAAGGGATTGGGGCACAGAGATATGAGGTTGCGGTACTTGCCCCTCCTCTAGAAAAGCGGGACTTGCCGCTCAGGGTGAAGGAGAAGGGGTTGGGGGTTTCTTGCCCCCCAGAAAGGTGGAGAAGGGGTAGAGACATGGAAAGAAGGGGTTGGGGTACTTTCCCCTTCCCCAGAAAAGCGGGACTTGCCGCTAAAGGTGTAGGACCAAGGCAGGCATCCCTGCGTGGTCTGACACCTCTGAAACCTGGATGAATAATCAGAGAGGTGTCCCTGCAATGATTAAACACCAAGGGAAGGCTGCCTTCCTTAGTCCATGACTGCGCCAGAGTTTTGGGTCCACGGATAAAACGTGTCTCCTTTGTCTCTACCAGAAAATGAAAGGAATTGAAATTAAGGGAGAGATTGAAGAGTGGAAAGGAGAAAATGGTTGAGGGATAGTGAGAGAGGTTGGAGAAGAGAGTAAGAAGAGGCCACTTACCCAATTTAAAATTGGTGAGATGTTCCTTGGGCTGGTCAGTCTGAGGACCTGAGGTCGTAGGTGGATCTTTCTCACAGAGCAAAGAACAGGAGGACAGGGGATTGATCTCCCAAGGGAGGTCCCCTGATCTGAGTCACAGCACCAAATTTCATGCGCGTCCCTGTGAAGAGACCACCAAACAGGCTTTGTGTGAGCAATAAAGCTGTTTATTTCACCTGGGTGCAGGTGGGCTGAGTCTGAAAAGAGAGTCAGCAAAGGGAGATAAGGGTGGGGACATTTTATAGGATTTGGGTAGGTAAAGGAAAATTACAGTCAAAGGGGGTTTGTTCTCTGGCAGGCAGGAGTGGGGGTCACAAGGTGCTCAGTGGGGGAGTTTTTGAGCCAGGATGAGCCAGGAAAAGGACTTTCACAAGGTAATGTCATCACTTAAGGCAAGGACCAGCCATTTACACTTCTTTTGTGCTGGAATGTCATCAGTTAAGGTGGGGCAGGGAATATTCACTTCTTTTGTGCTGGAATGTCATCAGTTAAGGTGGGGCAGGGCATATTCACTTCTTTTGTGATTCTTCAGTTACTTCAGGCCATCTGGGCGTATATGTGCAAGTCACAGGGGATGTGATGGCTTGGCTTGGGCTCAGAGGCCTGACACCTATCTATGAGCATGGAATGTTTTTCCATTTGTTTGTATCCTCTCTTATTTCACTGAGCAGTGGTTTGTAGTTCTCCTTGAAGAGGTCCTTCACAAGCCTTGTAAGTTGGATTCCTAGGTATTTTATTCTCTTTGTAGCAGTTGTGAATGGGAGTTCACTCATGATTTGGCTCTCTGTCTATTATTGGTATGCAGAAATGCTTGTGATTTTTGCATGTTGATTTTTGTACCCTGAGATTTTGCTGAAGTTGCTTATCAGCTTAAGCAGTATTGGGGCTGAGACCATGGGGTTTTCTAAACATACAATCATGTCATCTTCAGAGAGACAATTTGCCTTCCTCTCTTTCTCTCTGAATACCCTTTATCTCTTCCTCTTGACTGATTGCCATGGCCAGAACTTCCAATACTATGCTGAATAGAAGTGGTGAGAGAGGGTATACTTGTCTTGTGCTGGTTTTCAAAGGGAATGCTTCCAGGTTTTGCCCATTCACTATGATATTGGCTATGGGTTTGTCATAAATAGCTCTTATTATTTTGAGATATGTCCCATCAGTACCTAGTTTATTGACTGTAGCATGAAGGGGTGTTGAATTTATTAAAGGCCTTTTCTGCATCTATTGAGATAATCATGTGGTTTTTGCCATTGGGAACCAATATTCTCTAAGGATTCTCCAGACCTAATGTTTGAGAATCTGTGATTCTAGAATTTGGTGATATGATAAATGCCTGAAGTGTTGCTTTTTATATTATTGCAACAATTATCGTGCTATTTATTTTGGCACAGAGAATTCTCAAAATGGTTTCATAGGTGGAGTGTAGGTAAACTGTTTTGTAAAATTACATAATTTGAAATATCAAAATTTGTTGTTGGACTGTTTTAGCTCAAGATGTAGAAAAGTGGAAAGAGTAGCACCCCCTACTCTTCCAACAACAAAAACCTAGAAAAAGTGCATATGAATGACTTTTACAGAATTCACTGGAGAGCTAAGGTCACGGGGAAAGCAATTGACCCAAAATGTGGGGAGAGACAATTGGTGCACTTAGAAACAAGTCTTAAGGCAGACACTGTCAGACAACACACAATCCAGTAAGAAGACTCAGCTAAAATTTTTAATAAATTGTTCAAGGCAACAGTGTGGGCTACTAAAGGAGGATGGAGCTCCTGAGGACCAGTCTTCAGGGTGTTTTCTCCCATTTGCAGCCTTTTCTTGCATAAATCCTTGAAGGCATGCATGCAGAAGATTAGGGTAAACTTAAGAAAGCTTCCATGTTGCTGGCTGGGGAAAGGTAATAGTAAGCAAGGACAAAATTCCTCCCAGATGGTACTTTGTCACCTCTCTGAAACAACAAAAGCTTTAATCTTCAGGGAAAAAGTAGTAAATACTGACATCTTAGAGACTTTTGAAAACCCACTGAAGTTTCAAGAAGGAAATAGGAGGGAAGAGCTGCACCTCAGGGGGTAGAGCATAAATACATGCCTGCCCTAGCCCTGGTGCCGATGAACAGGCAGGAATATTTATGAATGTCAAAATCTCAGAGCCGGGTTCACAAGATCTGCCTAAGATTTGGACATAGTAAGAGCATTGCAGAAAAGCGCCTCCTTTAGTCCAACCAATGCTGTAACAACGCTTTGAGTAGAAATTGCTGTGGGAGCCAGCTAGGAGAGTGCCGAGAAAGCAGATGCTTCCTGGACCAGTGTGGAGGGAAGACACAAGCCCAGGCAGAGATATAGTATATCCAGAATTCTGAGGAAAACTAGCCCACACTCTAGTATGGGCATCAGTGAAACTGAAATGGGAAAACAATAGAAAAAAAAAAATGAGTAACTTCAGAAGCTGCTTCCTAGAAAAGATCAATAATGTTGATGAACTTCTACTCAGACTGACTAAAGAAAAACAGATCAACTAGAAAATGTTACTATCAGCAATTAAAGAAAGGACATTATTAGTGAGCACATGGACGTGAAAAGGACAATAAGGAAATGCTACAAATATACAGTGAAAAATTTGACATCTATTTCTATTGAGATTAATTTGATCAGTTCTTTCAATGACATAAACTATTGTCACTTACTTAAGAGAAAATATATAGCATGAATTCTCCTACATCAATTAACAAAATTTATTTTTTTTTGCATATACCATTGAAAAGAAAACTATAGACCCAATTGGTTTACTTAGTAAATTCTAGTAAATATTTAATTTTAAAAAATGCCAGTTTTATACAACCACATCAAGGAAATAGTTCAAGAAGGAACACATCAAACTTTTTTATGAGACCAGTATTACCATCATTTGAAAACCAGATAAAGGTAATGCAAGAAAATGCAATTGCAGACTAATAATCCTTATTAAGATATTTCAAATATCCTCAACAAAATATTAGCAAATTCATTTAGTAATATATACAAATAGTAGTACATTAAGACCAAGTAGGGTTGTACCTGGAAAGGAATTCAAGGCTACCTCAACATCTGAAAGTCAATCAATATAATTCATCATGTAAACAGACTAAATAAAAACAGAATTGTATCAATAGGTACAAATAAAACATATGACAAAATTCATATCATTCATGTTAAAAATTCTCAGCAAGAGGATTCTGGAAGGATGATGGAGTGGGAAGCACCAAAAATCTGTAAGAAAAATTAATCGGCTATCAAAAAACTTCCTGAAAAAGAGAAGTTCTGGACCTAATGATGTCACTGGTGAATTCTGTCAGATATTTAAAGGAGAACTACACCAACTCTTCTCAAAATTTTCCAAAAAGTTGAAGATGAGAGAACACTTTCTAAATAATTCTAAGGCCACCAATATCCTGATACTAAAACCAGAAAATGACACTACAAGAAAAGAAAACTACAGACCAATATCTTTATGAAAATAAATGCAAAAATCTACAACAAAATACTAACAAACTGAATTTGGCACCATATTAAAAGAATTAAACACCATTACAAAATGAGACTTATTTGTGAAATGCGAAGATGGTGCAACATATGAAAATTGAACAATGTAATGCACCACATTAATAGAATAAAGGGGAAACTAACACATGATTATCTCAATTGATATAGAAAAAATATCTGTCAAAATTCAACCTTCTTTCATAATGAAAACACTCAATAAAAAAAAGAAGGAAACTAGCTTAACATAATAAAAGTCATATATAAAAAATCCACAGTAAACATCACGCTCAATGGCAAAAAACTGAACATTTTTTTTTCTCTAAGATCAGGGACAAGGCAAAGATGCCCATTTTCAGCACTTCTATTCTACATAGTACTGGAAGTTCTATCCAGGTAAATTAGGCACTAAACCTAAATAAAAGGGAAAAAGTAAAATTATCTTTTTTGCAGATAACATGGTATTATAGATAGAAAACCCTAAATATTTCACGAAAAAATGTTAGAACTAACAAATTAATTCAGTGAAGTGTTATGATACAAAGTCAACACACAAAAATCATTTGCATTTTTATGCACTAACAATGAATAAAGTGAAAAGAAAATTACAAACATGATTCCATTACAGTAGCATCAAAAAGAATAAAATAACTAGGAATTAAGGATATGAATGTTTTGTACAATGAAAACTGTAAAACATTGCTGAAAAAAATTAAACACATGAAGAAATGGAAAAATACATCCCATGTTAATGAACTAGAAAACTTAGTATTGCTAAGATGTCAATAATACCCAAAGTATCTATGCAACCTTTATCAAAATCTCAATGATTTTTCCCCATGCAAATAGAAAAATTTACCCTAAAATTCATATGGAATCTTAAAAGACCCAGAATCACCAAAACAATATTGAGAACAAAGAACAAAACTGGTGGTTTCACAATTTCTGATTTCAAAATATGTTACAATGCTATAATACTTAAAACAACATGATACTAGAATTTGAAAAGAGAGGCAGAGCAAGATGGTCTAATGGAAGCCTCTAGCAGTTGTTCTCCTCACGGGAGCACCAAATTGAGCAACTATTCACATAAAAAACATCTTCAAAGAAAACAAAACCGCATGTGCAATCACAATACCTGGTTTTAACATTATATCAAGGAAACAGTCACTGAAGAGGGTAGGAAAGGCAGTTTCAATTTGCCTACACCACCTCTGTCCCATAATCTGGTTTAACATTATATCAAGGAAACAGTCACTGAAGAGGGTAGGAAAGGCAGTTTCAATTTGCCTACACCACCTCTGTCCCATAATCTGGTAGCAGCAGTGTGACACACAGAAAGAATCTGAGAACTAGGGGAGAGAAAACACAGTGATTGTGGGACTTGCATTGGAACTCAGTCACATTGAGTCCATTCTGTCACAATGGAAAGCAACATGGGGCAGAATTAAGCTGACACCCATAGGGGGAACATTTAGACCAGCCCTAGCCAGAGGTGAATTGTATATCCTAGTGATGGGAACCTGAGTTCCAGCAAGGCCTACCACCACAGTCTAAAGTGTTCTAAACTTGAAACTGAATAAACTTGTCTAGGCCACAAGGACTGAAATTTCTTGGCAAGTGCTAGTGCTGTGCTAGGCTTGGAACCAGTGGACTTGGAGTGCATGTGACCTACTCAGACACTAGCTGGGACAGCCAAGGAAGTGCTTGCTTTACCACTCTCTTAACCCCAGCCAGCAAAGCTCACAGCTTCAAAGAGATCCTTTCTTCTTCTTGAGGAAAAGAAAGGGGAGAGTAAACAGGACTTTGTCTTGTGATTAGATACAAGCACAGTAGAACAGGGCACCAGACAGAGTCCTCAGGCCCCTATTTCAGGCCCTAGCTCTAGGATGAAATTTCCACACACCATGGGCCAGAAGGAGACCTGCTGACTCGAAGGGAAAGACCCAGTCCTGGCAGGATTCATCACCTGCTGACTAAAGAGCCCTTGGGCCCTGAATATTCAGCAGTAGTAGTCAGGTAGTACTCACTACACGCTTTGAGTAAGACTAAGAGCAGTGATAGCTTCAGGTGTGACCCAGCACATTCCCTACAGGGAAAGACTCCTTATGCTTGGGCAAAGGAGAGGGAAGTGTAAAGGGTACTTTGTCTTGCAGATTGGATACCAGCTTGACCACAGTGAGGTAGAGCACCAAGTGGGCTCCTGGGGTCCCTGATTCTTGACCTTGGCTCATAGATGGCATTTCTGGAATTGCCCTGGGCCACAGGGGAGCCCACTGGCCTAAAGGGAAAGACCCAGGCCTGGCATCATTCACCACAAGCTAACTGAAGGGCCTTCAGACCTTAAGTGAACTTTGGAAATAGCCAATAGCCAGACAGTATTCACCATGAGCCTGGGGTGGTGTTGGCCACAGGGAGAGATTCCTGTGCTTGCATGAGGACTGAAAGAAAGGGAAGGGAGAGTGGGAAGGGCTTCTCCTTGTGCCTTGGGTGCCAGTGGAGCCACAGTAGAATAAAACCCAGGTAGATTCCTAAGTTCCAAACTCCAGTCTTGGCTTCTGGATGGCATCTCTGGACCTGCCTCAGACTGAGGGATATATGTTTCCCTGAAGAGAAGAATACAGGGCTGGCTGGATTTGCCACCTCTGATTGTAGAGCTATTGATATTGAGCCTTGAGTGAACATGAACTGTAGCCAGGCAGAGGTCACTGTGGGCCTTAGGCAAGATTCAGCCTATGTGGGCTTCAGGTATGACCCAGCATAGTCCCAGTGGAGGTGGCCACAGAGTCCTACTCTTATCCCTCCCCCAGTTTCAAGAACATACATTGGGAAAAGGAGTGTCTCTTCAATTAATGGTGCTGGGAAAACTGGATATCCATATGCAAAAGAATGAAATTAGACTCCTATCACTCACCACATACAAAAATTAAATCAAAATGGATGAAAGAATTAAATCTAAGACCGGAAACTATAAAACTACTACAAGAAAACTTTGGGGCAACTCCTCAGGACATTGGTCTAGGCAAAGATTTGTTGAGCAATGCTCCACAGGCACAGGCAACCAAAGCACAAATGAACAAATGAGATCACTTCAAGTTAAAAAGCTTCTGCACAGCAGAGAAAACAATCAACAAAGTGAAGAGATAACCCACAGAAAGGGGGAAAAATATTTGCAAACTATCAGTCTGACAAGAGGTTAATCATGAGAATATATTAGGAGCTCCAAAAGTCTATAGAAAAAAGTCCAAAAATCCAATTTAACATGGGCAAAATATATACATAGATATCTCTCAAAAGAAGACATACAAAAGGCCAACAAGTGTATGACAAGGTGCTCAACATCATTGATCATCAGGGAAATGCAAATCAAAACTACACTGAGATTATCATCTCACCCTCGTTAAAATGGCTTATATCCAAATGACAGGCAATAAAAAATGCTGGGGAGAATATGGGAAAAAGGGAACCCTTATACACTTTTCATGGGAATATAAAATAATACAACCATTATAGAGAACAGTTTAAATGTTCCTCAAAAAACTAAAAGTAGGGATACCATATGATCCAGAAATCCCACTGCTAGTTATATACCCAAAAGAAAGGAAACCAGTATATCAAAAAGATATATGCACTCACATGTTTATTGTAGCATTATTCACAATAGCCACAATCTGGAAGCAACCTAAGTGTCCGTCAACAGATGAATGGATAAAGAAAATGTAGTAATGTATAATGGAGTAATATTCAGCCATAAAAAAGAACGAGATCCTGTCATTTGCAACAACATGGATGGAACTGAAGGATGTTATGTTAAGTAAAATAATCCAGGCACAAAAAGACAAACTTCAAGTGTTCTCATTTATTTGTGGGAAGGCACTAAAAATTAAAACAATTGAACTCATGAAGGTAGAAAATAGAATGATGGTTACCAGAGGCTGGGAAGGGTAGAGGAAGGGGGTCAGGGGGAGGGCTGAGAGTGATTAATGGATACAAAAATACAGTTAGAATGAATGAGATCTAGTATTTAATAGCACAATAGGGTTATTACAATCAATAGTAATTTATTGTATATTTTAAAATAACTAAAAGATTATAAATGGATTGTTTGTAGCACAAAGAAAGGATCAATGCTTGAGGTGATGGATATGCCAGTTACCCTGATGTGATCATTATGCATTGTATGCCTGTATCAAAATATCTCATGTACCCAAAATACATACACCTACTATGTACCGACAGAAAATAAAATTACAAATAAAAAAATAGAAAAATAAATTGTTGAATTTATTTGAAAAAATAATATGGTACTGGCATAAAGACAGACCTACAGATTGATAGAACAGAGTAAAATATGCAAACAAATACATCTTAGCACATACCTTACATTTATACATAAATTAAATAAAACATACAATATAGAATAGTAAAATTTTATAAGGAAACATAGGAAAAAATCTGTGTAACCTTAGATTTGTTGATTAGTTATTAGATAAAGCACTATAATTTTGAACAATAAAAATTTTTAAAGATTAATAAATTTTACTAACTCAAAATTTAAAATTTGCTCTTTGAATTGCATTATAAAGGAAAGAAAAAGACAAGCCACAGACTGTCAGAAAATGCTTTAGAATCACATAGCTGGTAAAGGACTCCTATTCATAATATTTAGTAAATCCTAAATCTCAACAATAAGAAAACATACAACTCTTTAAAAGTATAGGGAAAGATCTGTTTAGATCTTTCACCAAAAAAGATATATAAAGGGCAAATAAACACATAAAAACATATTCCACATGTTTTGTCATTAGGAAAATGCAAATTAAAACAATGAGATACTGATATACATGTATTAGAATCTAAAATTCCAAAAAAAACCTGACAATACTATTTGCTAATTAAGTTGCAGAGCAACAGAAACTCTCATTCTTTGCAGAAGGTAATGCAAAATTATACACCCACTTTGGAAAACAGTATGGCAGCTTCTTATTAAATTAAACATAAATTTGGTAGTCAAAATTGCAATTCCGCTCTTAGGTATTTACACAGGGAATGTAAAGCTTATGTTTACATAAAACCTTCATGACAGATAGATAGAGATAGATAGATAGATAGATAGATGATAGAGATAGATGATAGATAGATAGATGATAGATAGATAGATAGATAGATAGAGATGTAGCAGCTGCTTTCTTCACAATTGTCAAAAACTGGATGAAATCAAGATGGTCAACAACAAGTTAAGGAAAAAACAAACTATGATATGTGCATGCAATGGAATATTATTCAGAGATAATAAGGAAAAAGCTATTAATTTACACAAGAACACAGATGAATCTTAAATGCATTTTGCTAAGTGCAAGAATACAGACATTAATGTATTATACTAGGAGAGACAAAACTATAGGGAAGGAAGACAGTGATTGCACTAGTTCAGAAGACAGAAGAATGGTTGACAACAAAGAGAAGACACAGAGAAAATTTTACAGTGATGAAACATTCTGTATGATACTAGAGTGAGGGATCTGTGGGTTTATGCATTTGTCCAAACACAAAGAACTGTATGACATTAAAACTGAATTTTACTGTATGCAAATACAAACAAATCAGGATTTGGGGGGAACTAAGAATAAAATTCAGCCTGGTATAAATTAATAATCCACATTGTAACATTACATTGTATTGCAAATGTATGATATAACTGCTCTGAAGTGGTTGGGTAAAAAAATTGACCACAATAACTTGGAAAGTTTGTTTTGATACTATAAGACTAAGAAACTTTTTTTAAAAAAGGCATGCAAACACTGACAAACACTGTACTATTGTTGGTAAATGTGTCCTTCATAGGGCATATTAGCAATTTTGAAGCTATTTCATAATATTTGGGTTAAAATTAAATAAATATAGTTAATGAGAGTTGGGTCACTCACTGACAGAAAATTTACAAACAAACAAGGAAAAAATATTAAAATGAACCATATGGTGCTAGATTAGAATTAGATATGTAATATGGGCTTATGTTTATTTTACTATATATACAAATAGAAAGTTAAGCAAGTAAATATAGTATGAATATATGCATGAGTTAGTGTACATACATATATTTTGTAACTCTGTCTTCTGTGAGAGTCCAGAAGGAGTGACACTCTATTTCCAATGAGCACACCTAATGCTCGGATGTTGGTTTCTGAATACCATTCTCCAATAAAAGGTAACCAAGGGTTCCTTGTGGAAAAGACTTTATAGATCTGGGACATGGAAAACACAAGATAAGCTGGACTATCTTTTCAGTTCACAAAGTGAGGAAGGGCCAAAAAGAGGGAATGTCAAGAGGACATAAAAGACAGCCTGATAGACTCAATCACAAAGCTGGAACAATTTGTACAGAATTAGTAAGAATATCATATTTGGTTATAACTCTAAAAATAAAATAATTATCTAGGAACACAAACTGAATAAAATACATGTTTGAGGCCAGGTACAGTGGCTCATGCCTATAATCCCAACACTTTGGGAGGCCAAAGTGGGAGGATCACTTGAGGCCAGTAATTTGAGACCAACTTAGATGACATAGTGAGACCCCATTTCTACTAAAAACAAAATTATTATCTGGGTGTGGTTGCACACAACTGTAATCACAGCTTCCCTGGAGGCTGAGCCAAGAAGCTCTCTTGAACCAAGGAGTTGGAGGCTACAGTGAGCTTTGAGCTATGCCCACACCACTGCACTCCAGCCTGGACAACAGAGTAAGACCCTGTCTTTAAAAAAAAAAATGCATGCTGGAATAATTAAATGAATGAACAAGAAAGGACAGTTATTTTTACAGAATTCTAGTTAATAAATGTAGACAAAATGAGGAAAAAGAAAATCATCCTTAAAACATCATGGTTAATAATTTTTAAAAATTTTTTATTTCCATTGGTTTTTGAGAAACAGGTAGTATTTGGTTACACGAATAAGTTCCTTAGTGGTGATTTGTGAGATTTTGGTATACCCATCACCCAAGCAGTATAGACTGAACACAATTTGTAGTCTTTTATCTCTCACCCCCCTCCCACTCTTTCCCCTGAGTCTCCAAAGTCCATTGTGTGATTCTTATGCCTTTGCATCCTCGTAACTTAACTCCCACTTATGACTGAGAACATATGATGTTTGGTTTTCCATTCCTGAGTTACTTCACTTAGAATAAGTCTCCAGTTCCATCCAGGTTGCTGCAAATGCCATTATTTTTTTCCTTTTTATGGCTAAGCAGTATTCCATCATATATATACACATTATATATATATATATATATATACACAAATATATATATATATATATACACAAATATATATATATATATATACACAAATATATATATATATCACAATTTATCCATTCCTTGATTGATGGGCATTTTGGATAGTTCTATATTTTTGGAATTGCAAATTGTTCTGCTATAAACATGCATGTGCAAGAATCTTTTTCATATAATGACTTCTTTTCATCTGGGTAGATACCCAGTAGCGGGATTGCTGGATCAAATGGTAGTTCTACTTTTAGTTCTTTAAGGAATCTCCATACTGTTTTCCATAATGATTGTACCAGTTTACATTTCAGTCAGTAGTGTAGTGTTCCTTTTCCCTGCGTCCACACCAACATCTATTAATTTTTTTATTTTTTGATTATGGCCATTCTTTCAGGAGTAAGGTGGTATTGCATTGTGGTTTTGATTTGCATTTCCCTGATCATTAGTGATGTTGAACATTTTTTCATATGTTTGTTGGCCATTTGTATATCTTCTTTTGAGAATTGTCTATTCATTTCCTTAGCCTATTTTTTGATGGGATTTTTTTCTTGCTAATTTGTTTGAGTTCCTTCTAAATTCTGGATATTAGTGTTTTGTTGACTGTATAGATTGTGAAGATTTTATCTCACTCTGTGGGTTGTCTGTTTCCTCTGCTGACTGTTACATTCCTGTGCAGAAGCTCTTTAGTTTAATTAAGCCCCACTTATTTATCTTTGTTTTTGTTGCATTTGCTTTTGAGTTCTTGGTCATTAAGTCTTTGCCTAAGCCAATGCCTAGAAAGGTTTTTCCAGTGTAACCATGGTTATTAATTATCACAGGCAAAATTCTTCAATGAATGCTAAAACTAACGGACAAAACTTTAAGGAGAGATAATATTTTCGTAGCCACAGAATATCTCCTCCTAAATATTATTTATACTAATTGCTGCTATGGTTTTAGCATATCTTCAGATGTTTTGATAATTATTTTTCTGTAGAGTAGAATTCAATTTACCCTTTCTCGGGTATGGATTACACTTGTAGTGACACACTTTTAACACATACAGTGTGAAAAGGAAAAAAAGAAGTAAATTTACAGTGCAAAAACTAGGCAGATACCACTTTAGCCAAGTAATGAAGGTCACCAGAAGTAAATCACGTTGACATCAAATGCCATTCTTATGATTTGATGAGTAACATGCATCACCTATGTGTTCATGTGATCTGTGGCAATCTCCTTCCAAGCCCATTACTTCAGTCTAATTATGAGAAAACATTAGACCCACCCAATTTAAGTGACAGTCTACAAACAACTAAGTAGTAGTCTACAAAATCGTAAAGATCAAAGAAGACAAGGAAAAATGACAAACTTTTACAGATTGGATGGATTTAAGGACACATGATAAGTACTCACAATCTGAGCTCCTGAACTGAATCTTGAAACTGAAAAGAATATTAGTGCAAAAAAAATGAGAAAATTTGATTAAACCTAAGATTAGTTAATATTATTGTACCAGTGTTTATTTCTTAATTACATTCAATGTTAGCATGAGGGCAGTTTGAGTGAAGGGCATGTAGGAACTCTCTCTACTATTCTTGCAACTTTCTGTAAATGTAAAACATTCCAAAAATAAAAATACTGATATCAAAACAACTAAATTTCATAAATGTGTAATTATTCATTTATTCACTTACTCATTATTTTTGTTATTTATAAGTGTTTAAAAATGTTTATTATATACAAGGTACTTACTCATTTACTGAGTTCCTCTGTGCGCAGCAGTAGAATATGCAAAGAGAAAATAACCATACCATCGAGAGAATTAGCATAGAAGCAAATGTTTTGGAAGAATAGAAAGAGCTATTTCTTTGAGATCTCTGAAGTCACATGATTGTTGATGGATTAGATGTTTATATGGGAGGAGGAGCAGCAGAAGAATTAGCTAAAGATTACTTCCACATTTGTAACACCTCTTTGTGATATTACCTTTAGGTAATTATCCATTTGATAAGTTAGATGTTATTTCCAATAAACTAAATTTTTCTATCATATTTTTGTTTATCTTTTTCTTTCCCAGTCAATGTTATAAACCCTACTTTGGATATAGACCTTGGACGAATTTGGAAATGCAAATTTAGGATATAATTTAGCAGTCATTTCCTTCTTTGGAGACATAATTCCTCCATTTCTACTACTTAAAGAAATGTTACAAGAAGTGTAGTCACAGTCTCATTCTTATTAACTTGTTTTCACTACAGCCAGTTCCCCCTGGGGACCCTGCTTTCATTTCAGTGGCTAAATCAGTGCTGTTTTCTCTCCCTCACCCAGCACATCTGCCATGCATTAAAACATTTAATACTCCATATTTCTTAAAAATAAGTGTGCTTTCAACAATATGAGGTAGACCTGAGCTATGATAGCATCCTGTTAGTTTTGATTCAAAAACAATATACATATATATGATATGTGTATGTATGAAATGTTATAAAATATATAAAATATAAAAAATTACCCCCTCACACACATGCAATGAAGTTCAAGCTCCAGTGAACACTGTTGGTTGAGATTAAATGTTTTTCAAAGGCTAAATTCAGTTGCTTTGAAGTCTTTCTGGAGTAGGTGTGCTTTGAAATAGACACATCTGCCTTGAATGAAAATAAATTGAAGATCAACCATATTCTACCAGCAGAAATAATTTGAAGTTGCTCTGAAAACAATTTCTTGCTGGACAGCTTATTCTCCTTCAAGGCAATCTATGACTTTCTTAGGCATCTTGCTCACGCTTCAATTCTTCAACAATATATTGCTGGACTTGCCTCAGAGCTCTAGCTTTGAAATACATCAAGCCGAAAATGGCTGAGCAAATGTGCATCACCAGACTGCAGGGTTTTAAAGAGGTGTCAGCAACCATGAATTTCAAATCCAACCAACTGGCAAAATGATTCCCCCAGATATTGTGGGGTTTTGCATTTGTGAAGAGTATCTCCGAAGGTCGAATTATCTAATATTGTCCAAATTTTTACCTGAAAATTGAGGACAGAGTGTATCAAATTGAAAAAAATACTGTGAACATTATTTATGTCTTGGGGATGTAGGAAATTAACCTGAGTGAGAAGAAAAGCATGTGGAAAGAAGAATAATTGTAAATAGTTATCTCTACCACATCCCTCTGTACCCTTAGCATCTCTTCCTGGTTTGACCTAGTGTTTCTAAAGCACACACCTGGAATGTCTGTTAATCCTTGGGCTGATTAAAATATTTAAAGTCCTTCATTTTTAATGAATAAAGTTGCAATTTATTTCATTTATTATTCTAAGGCAATTTAGAAAAGTCATCTTCCACTTTACGTCGGTACTTTTTCACATTTAGTCCTAAATATAAAGATATAAAGACCTATACCTGAATGATACAGCTGAAGGCAAAATGCGGTGATAGAACAAGAATGGGACACATGGACATATACATATACTTCTAGGCATGAACCCAAGTGCACTCTCTATTAACCGTATGTTAAGCCCAATACTCAGCCTCTCATAACTTCAGCTATTATATCTGGAAATTGAATATAATTATGTATAGTAATCTTGATGGTGGTTGAGTTGGTTGAGTGATATAATGCAAACCACCTGTTACATAAAGAGAATATTTAATAGGATGGTTCAGAGTGTAGGATCTTTAGTGAGATGCCTGAGTTTAATGCCCATTAACCATTTACGAGGTGTGGGTCTTAGACTTATTCTCCCTTAGTTTCTAGATCTGCAGGATGGGGATAGTTGTAAATACAGAGTGTTCATATCATAGTACTGATAAGGGGCTTAAGTGAGGATATGTGTGTGTGTGTGTGTGCATGTGTGTGTGTGGGTGTGTGTGTGTGTGAAATACATCTTAGGATAGGACCTGGCACATAGTAGGCATTAAACAGAAATGTGATATTATATTTATTAATAACTGATTTTTTTCTGAGACAGAGTCTTGCTCTGTTGCCCAGGCCGGAGTGCAGTGGCATGATCTCGGTTCACTACAATCTCCACCTCCCGGGTTCAAGCAATTCTCCTGCCTCAGCCTCCCGAGTGGCTGGGATTACAGGCACATGCCACCATGCCTGGCTATTTTTTGTATTTTTAGTAGACACAGGGTTTTGCCATGCTGGCCAGTCTGGTCTCAAACTCCTGACCTCAAGTGATCTGCCTGCCTTGGCCTTCCAAGTGCTGGGAGCCACAGCACGGAGCCAATAACCAAATTTTTATTACTCTATTTGTTCTTCTGCAAATTTCATTAACAAATTGTTTTCTGTTTTTGATACGGTTGAATGTATGGTTCTTAATATTAACAGTATTTAAAATATTTACTTCAATAAAATTCAATTTTTTCAAATATGCATTTGAAATTTTCTAAATTAATCAGCCTCAAGTAACTGGCACTCACATCAGAATAAGAGTCTTTGAAATTAGAATGTCACACACTGCCAATTTTGAAAAGTTTTGCTATCCATAAGAAAAATGTTATTGAAGTCAACCCTACCTGAAAGGAACTGTGCTTTGTACAGATAAACAGTATTTGTAAGAGATAGGAGCGAAATTTTTTTGAACCGCGGCTGGTCTCATGCTTTGCTTTCAAAAGTAAAAGTTTATGTATACTGATCTCTATTGAAATCGAAATTCGTAAAGTGTGAATTACAATTGTTTTATTCTACTTTAGCCCAACAAACATTTGGTGGTGTTGTTGTTTTGAGACAGAGTCTTGCTCAGTAGCCCAGTTTGGAGTGCAATGGCGCAATCTTGGCTCACTGCAAACTCCACCTCCCGGGTTCAAGCGATTCACCCATCTCAGCCTCCCAAGTAGCTGGGATTACAAGTGCTCGCCATTGTGCCCAGCTAATTTTTGTATTTTAGTAGAGACGGGGTTTCACCGCGTTGGTCAGGCTGGTACCAAACTACTGACCTCAGGTGATCCGCCCGCCTCGGCCTCGCAAAGTGCTGGGATTACAAGAGTAAGCCACCACGCCGGCACCCAACAATTTTAAAAAGTGTTAAATATCATTATATTAAGCTATTGCAAAAGTTTGCCAATTAGAAGATTAAGCATTGATTAATATTAAGGGTAATATGAATATCTAATCTGTGTAAAAATTATTAAAGCTGAGGAAAATTTTGAACCTTTGTACAGCAAATTCCAAATTGTAATGGCAGAACTATTTAATATTTTTAATTAACCAAATATTTTGTGTAGTATATTTGTAAAAGAAGCTTAAGGCAATATCATGAATTAAGTAAAAACTATAAAATTACTCAAATGCCTTAGCCTAAACATACATTCAATCAACACTTTTATGTTTTCTATCAGATTACAGCTCTAGGTCATAATTTTAGGTATCAATGACAAAAAAGAATATGCTAATTGATGAAAAAATTCTGTCTAGTCAAATTCCACTCATTTTACGTATACTCTAACTCTTAAGACAGGAAATTCACTAAAAGTATTTTTGAATTTATTTTCAAAACAAAGGTTAAAACAGAAAAGAGTAACTTTGACTAACAAGAAATTCTAAGCTGTCAGATATAATTGTTCCCACAAATTAGGGATAATTAAATTTTACTATTTGTAAAAAACCATATATCTCTTGATTCATTTATCAACTAATAATTGGACATCTATTAAACATTTAGTTGTATAAGATAGTGAACCTTGGGAATAAAAGAATATAACAAATTATCATACTGAATAGATTATGATGGACCTATTGGTATTAGAGTAATTTAAATCACAGGTCATTATCAAAGGAATAAAGCAGGAGAAAGAAAAAGATAATTTTAAAAAAGTGATTGATGCCGGCTGGAATTACCTGAGTGTTTTTGGATTCAAACAATTTTAGCTTGAAGCTCCAGCCCAATTGCACTGTGCACTCGCTCTCCCTTAAAACTTTACTCTCCTGAGTGAGCAATGCCATGTCCAGACTCTCTTGCCCCATAATGATAGCTGCCTAATTCTATTCCACTGTCAATTGTCATCTACACAAAGTCAGTGTGTCCAGTATAATGTGCATTGAATATCCAGAAAAATAGAAGAGGTTTGCATTAGGACAGGAGTAGTGCATGTGTGAGTTTACAATATTATGTTTTGTAGAACTGTGCAAACAAGAAGAAAAACATCTTGCTAGAAGCTCTGTTCTTGCCTTGAAAAAAATCTTAAAGTTGAGTATTAGAAATGTCTATTAAAATTCTATTGATGCCTCGCTAGCAGAAATTTCTCTGAATCAATGTTCTTCATGGGCTTCGGTTCACTGTCATCTTGCTGCCTTTATTCACCTGTTCTTCAGTTTTCTCCCCTTTCCTTTGTCACTGCTTGCCCCAGCTTCCAGATTCTGTCTATTCCAGAGCAGTTGGGCAAACACAATTCTCTTCCTATAAGGAACTGTATTGCTTATTTGAAAGTAATATAATTTTTTTCATGTAACTTTATGACAAAGTCGAATACCTGCTACATGCTATATTTTTGCATACAGTGGATTCTTATAATTCCTGGAAACAGGTACTATCATCTCACTCAGATGCAGGGAAACTGAGGTCAGATAAGTTAATATATCAAAATGGGAAAATTTTAACATGTCTGAATTCACAAGTGGAAAAGGCACAGCCACAATTTGAACTTAAGTCTACCTAGCTCCAAAGTACAAGGATATTTTACTATTAAATGATATTTCACAGATTAGAAAATAAATACAGAATTTTATTCAGCAGAATAACATCATTTAAACTTAGAGAGATGAAAATTCCATATATTTTCTCTAGAACATAGCTAAATAAAGAAAAGTTAGATTTAGATTTGGTACATTTGCTGTACCTTAATGATCTCTATCCTTGCTGTTCAAGGTGTGATCCTCAGAAGAACAGCAGCAGCTAAACATGAGTCTTGTGAAAAATATAGAATCTCAAGTCCAACTCTGGAACCACTGACTCAGAATCTACATGTTAGTGAGATTTGAGGTCATCCCTCAGCCCTTTGAGAAAGACTCATCTATTATATCACGTTATTTCTCAAAGTGGTGAATCAAAAAATTATCATTTGCAACTAAAATGGAAGTTGTCTGGCATGTGATGCTATGGCATGCAAATAGTCATGCTTCCATAGAAACATATGATGGCATATTCATGCATATGCGCCTCTGATTCCTGGGTAAACAAATGCATATCTTAAAGTAGAGATTGCTAATTTGATTCCGTGGCTATGGTGATGGGATTGGCAGAAACGCCCATGCTCATTGACAAAATCTAAAAAGGAAAGAACAGGAGAGAGGCTCATCTGCCTCCACTTCCCTCTCCTGTCTCTGCCCACTGAGTCATGGTTGTTCTTGGACTTCAGCCCCCTATGACACAGACAGGCTGTGCTGGAATTAGACAAGGTGCAGGAGTGGCCACCCCACCCCCACACACACCCCTGCCTTATTTACCCCAGCCTAGCCCTGACACCCTTTCTATTTCAGGACGGGCGACTCAATTCACACCATGGGCAATGCTCAGCTCTGTGACAGTGCCCTGCTTCCCAGAGGTCTGGAATCAAACTTCTAACATATCTACATACTGTTAATTGTTCCCCTCTGGCAACAATTAAAAGTAATGTTTTAATGCTGTTGAGGTGACTGTGTAATGCAGTCGTTTCCAAAATGTACCATTTATGCAAAACTTCCAGAGATCTTGCTAAAAGGCAGATTCTGATTCTGGGGATGGATGTGAGATTCTGCATTTCAAAAAAAAAATCCCAGGAGAGGAAGGTTCTCTGACCACACTGCAAACTGTTACTTATATTCATAATGAATTGAAAATCTAGCAAAAACTGTGCTTGAAAAAAGTAATTAGGAGGTAAGTATCAAAAGTCTTTAATATATTTTGACACTGTGATTGGCTTTCTAATGAATTTATGCTATATAAATATGCAGAAATGTAGACAAAAATATACTCAATAGAGTATTCTTCGCATTCTTACTATGATAGTAAAAATAAAGTGAAAATAATGCTCACAAAATAGAAATTTGACAAAATAAAACAAAACAAAATAAACATGGTTCCTCCATGTAATTTAAAGTCATTTAAACATAGATTATTGAGAAAAATGTATAGGCATGCAAAATATTCCAAATAAAATTTAAAGAGAAAAATCGGCTATGAAATGATATGTTGGAGTTAACCCCCATTTTATTAGTTTGTATGGAGATTTAGAAATATCTAAATATTTAGAAACATTAAAAGACTATGCAGCCAAAGTGCCCCATAGGTTATATTGAGGGTAATTTCCTTTTCTTCTTCATATATTTTTTCAATAAATGTATGAAAAATTCACAAAATTAAAATTAATTTTTAAAAAGTATTTAAAATTTTCATCTATGCGATACATGCCATTTTAAAATTTTCTATACTTTATAGATATTATTCTATATTGTTATTAATTTTAACAACCTAGCTGCATAGATTAAAAAGCAAAAGTCTATTCTACATACATCCAGCCTCACTGCATCCCAATGGGAATCCCTATCAGAAGCTGCCTCTGGTCCCAGATGTCCCTTTCTGTACCCTCTGCTCAAGTTTGTTCCATTCCCACACAGTCACCCTCCTGGCCTCTTCCCATTTGCCATTCACTGGGATCATTGATCTGGTGTTTAACTCCACACTTTCAGGAAATGATGCCTCAAGAAACGTCTAACTGAGGCCCTGCACTGGAGCCTTGGGAGAGGCATTCAGGTCCCTGCCTAAACCCAGAGTCTTGGGCACCCTGGGAGAAAGAATGAGAACAATTCTTATTTCAATGCATCTCCACCATAAATATGTGACTTGGATGCCAAGGCAGAGAATCCTAATGTTGCTTACGGGCAAGGTGCTGGGCAAGTGCTAAGCTGTTCCATAACATGCAAACCCTGCAAAAACCATGCAGCCCTAGTGTCTCCGGGTCATGGGATCTCCATTTTACTGATGGTAAGGCTGAGATACAGTGTGAAACAACTTTGCTCAACTCTTAGGGGCAGGAAGTGCCTGAACTGGCAAGAAAGCCCGTCTTTAGGTTCCTGATTGTTTTTCTCTACACATTAAATACGGGATGTATACAGTTAAGATATGGGACATTTTGGTAAATATGTACTTCAGATAATCAGCAGGTAATATTATTTTGGTGTAAATATGTCCTGTACAGTATGTCTATGCAAGCCTGCAAGAGAGTCCTCACCAGGAACCAAATCAGCAGGTACCTGGATCTAGAACCTCCGGCCCCCAGAGCTGTGGGAAATAAATATCTGTTGTTGAAACCACCTAGTCTGTGGTATCTTGTCATGGCAACCTGAACAGACTAATTCATTTATATTAAAAACTAAAAAAGTCACTTCGGGAGGCCGAGGCGGGCAGATCACGAGGTCAGGAGATCTAGACCATCCTGGCTAACATGGTGAAACCCTGTCTCTACCAAAAATACCAAAAAAAAAAAAAAAATTAGCCGGGCGTGGTGGCGGGCGCCAGTAGTCCCAGCTACTCGGGAGGCTGAGCCAGGAGAATGGTGTGGGCCTGGGAGGTGGAGCTTGCAGTGAGCCAAGATCCTGCCACTGCACTCCAGCCTGGGTGACAGAGCGAGACTCCGTCTCAAAAAAAAAAAAAAAAAAAAAAAAAGTACACACACACACACACAACAAAAAACAAACAAAAACTAAAAGTATTCATCATTTATCTGATATTAAAATGTAATGGGAAGTCATCTAATATGATTGATTTACTAAATTAGGCATCTATCTTATTGCACACACCTCTAGTATGAATCAAAAATAGATGACCTTAGGGCTTTGTGTAGCGGGCAGACGGTTAGAAACACAAAAAATAAATTTATGATGGGGGATTGGTTGTATGTGAAACTAAGATTGCCTCATATGCTGTATTCTAAAAGCAGTGCACAGATTATTATTTTACATGTTCTGGCCCCTTTTAACTTTCATGTTTTGGTGTAAACGGTTAAAAACCGAACTTAGCTTCAGTGTAGCAGTGTATTTGGCCACATGCATAAATTCCAGAAGCTAATTTACCAAAGGAAGAGAGAGAACCCTCAAGGAAAGGTTTTACATTGCTTTCGAGACAGAACAGTTCTAACAAACACCCTGGGTTTTATTGTGATGCCACACTCGGTGCCGATGCAGTAGACCTCAAGCTTTTTATACATGAAGCCTGCTTGGGAGAGTGGCGAAGCACACAGACCTCCCACGTGGACATCGCCTTGGGCGGCTGCCTGCTTGCAATGCTCCATGGGGCAGCTCTTCCACAGATCTCACTTCGGCAAGACAGTGCTAGGGAACACCCCGCAAGCACAGCCAAATGATGAGACGCTTCCGTGCATACATAATGCAACTCGCCTAAGTAAGAATTGACTCGGATAACTGATACAACACGTGCCAAAATAAATACAAGGCTTAGAGAAAACAGCATGCCCAAGTGTCTGATTTACTATTTTCACGCAGGGAAGAAAAGAACAAGGGCATTTCTTATTTAAGCAGTTTTTAGCAGTATTTGCCTAAAATAATATTTCCATTTGGCCTTACGTTTAAACGGTATGAAGTGCTGAAAGGCCTTACGCCTTATGTAGGACAGGTAGGATAGCTGCAGAAAATGAGACCGGAAAAGTTGAGAAGGTCACTGAGCTTCTCATTTATGTGGCAAGTATTGGAGTCAGGACTGGACTTCAGACTCCAAATTCAGTGCTTTTTAACACCATTTCATGTTCCCCACCAAGTGGACACTTTGGGAGTATCATGGTGCTTTGAGAAAAGATAAGCCTTTGAAACTAAAAAATGCTACATTTAAATGAGGTTCCACCATTTATTAACTGGCCAATTCCAAACAACTTAATAAACTCCCCTGAGTCTGTCAATTTGGCTTTGAGTCACTCATTCAGCATAGACCAAGCTTCTACAATTAAGAGCTAAACAAGTTAAGCCTTCTCTTTTGTGGAATGTTCCTTTGGTTTCACAAAATGGTTTTGAATATTAAAAATTAAACTCTTAAAACAATTAATGGGCTTTGTAGTTGATACATATGCATTCTGTCATCTACATCAACTCTTTAAGCAGAGATATAATATTGGGTGGCAGGGCATAATTAACATTTATTTCTAGGAAGATACTTTGGAAAACCAGCGCTGCAATGTGTTTCTGTTCACATTTTATGTGATGGGAGGTTCCTTCCTGATGCTGCACATAACAGGAAGAGCAACAAGAGCAAAACAAAACCAAAACGAAAATCTTTGAAATCATTAGTTCGTATGAAAATAAGCCACTTATTTGTCACTGCTACTTTCATTTATTGTTTCTATTTAGGCTTTTCGGATAACTCAGTGGGCAGCAGAGACACCTCTGAGTCATCCCTTTTATGATGAGATAGGCAACACAGAATCATTTTTTTCTTTCACCTTGTCTCAACATTATAGTTGATGGGAACACATATCTGTGGCTGCCTGGAAGAATGAATCTGTCAGGGGGGCGCCCTCATTGTACTGTTATTAAAGAGCTTAAGATCTTTAAGATGAAAAAAATTTATTCTGGGCAGTGGCTCATGTTGGGGAATATGTTCAAACACAGAAAAAAAGCACTGAGGAAATCAACATTTTTTACTCTATCAGCAGTGTATTTATATTCCAGAAGATTAAAAGTTGCAGTCTCTGCAGTTGTCATTTTCTACCATCAAAGTTAAAACATAACAGCAGTTCAGAAGGAAGTATCAAAATATTCCTCCCTCGGCCTGCTGGCATCGAGCCTGCCCTTGGTGTGGGATTGCGGGCACCATGAAAGCAGGTGTGGCCATTCATTGGGCAAAGATCCTAGCCGGGCACCAGGCTGTGACACTTCAGAGAAAAGTGAATTCGAACTGGGAACTCTTTTGCCATAAAGGGAAAGCTACTCTCTGAATGTCATCCTTTCCTGAGATGCAGAATTTCTTCAGCCCGAAAATGTATAAGATCTGACTTTAAAAAACGGAGTTCCCTTTCTTTCCATGCCGTCAGTGGTTTGCTGGAGCCAGCTCATACCACTATAGGAGCCACTTTTTTCAGTTTTTAGGAATTTTGTAAGTCAGTTGCTAAACACCATAATTATTAAAAAATTAAGGTATCTAAACTTCAGTTAAATAAAGTATATTAAAAGGAAACACAATGACTATTCAAATACATCAATTCCTAATTATTATAGTAAATTTTTACTATTACCTATGCTTTTTAGGTTTTTTGTATGTTGCATATGTATGAAGTAGAAATACTATATAATGGGGCACTCATGAATATCTCTTCTCAATTTCTCATTTGGTAATTTTCTTTTGGTAGCTGCAAACTGGCTATGGCAACAATATTTACACCATGGAAATTGGCAACTGATACAAATATAACTATTTTCCTCAAGGGCTGGCTATTAAATGTTTACCTGTACAATTCTGATGCCATCACTTTAGTTAAAATACTATCACTTTTGCATTACACATGCTAATAGAAAAGAATTAAGTGCTAATTACTTTTAGTAGACAAGTTCTAAAATAATTTCGGTTGGCTTCAGGTGGTAGGTAAAGAAGATAAGATACTTCCTCTGCCTCTGTCACAGGCAGACACACATATACAACACATAACCAAATGTTTTATGTCTTTTCTTATCTCATTTTTTGAATCCCCTTAGGGATACCATTACTTTTTCCACCTAGTGAATTTTTATTCTTGATGTAAGAGCTAGCTCAGTGGTCCCTTTCCATGAAAGCATTTTCCACACTTACAGGCAAACTCTGAAAGTTCATACCTTTGTGTTAAATTCTCAATGAGTTGTACTCTAGCATTTCCATTTAAAATTGTAACTGGCCATGATCGCCTCTTCTTGGCACACTGTTTTCCTCTTAATCTACTTTGTCATTTATTTTATATGGCACTTATCATCTTCCTACGCATACACAATTTACTTTTTAAATCATGTCTATTTCAGGTTCTATGAAGGCAAGGAATTCTAGTTTTCTTATATATCTCACATGCCTAAAACAGTGCTTATAGTAGATACTCAATAAATTGTTGAAAACTGAACAAATTACATTTGCAAGATGGTGTGTGAAGTTGAGTTCCAGAGTGGGACAGGTCATCACTAACTCTGGCTTGGGCAAGTTATAGAAACTCTCTGGGTTTCATTTCACTGAGTAGTTATAAAACTGAGATTTTATACACACACACAAACACACACACACACACACACACACACACAATGAGATAATATTAATATATGTGATGTATATAGCCTTAACCTCATTGACTAACATCTTGTACATACTCCAAAAGTGTTACTATTATTTCCTCTCACCGAGTCTTTCTTTCCTCGTGGACTTAATTAGTTATTAATCAAAGGACTACGCACAGTATTAACTCTGTGACAGTCTGTTTGCCAAAGTGGTGAGTTGCCTCGTCCTCTGCTACAAGCAGACAGAATCAGACTTGACAACACAGGGAATTTGGGGAGGAGTTATAACTGGATTGCCATGGACAACCTGCTAAGAGGATAATGCGTTTTCAGCCAAGATGATGAAGCTCATTGTAGCAAACTGTGATTTGGCCCACTGCTGTAGCCTCTGCCAGTCTCCCAAGGATCTCATATGGAAAAGCAACTCACACGGTGATTAACCTTGAGATTTCAATTATAAATGAACTAAGGAAATGCCTGCCGACCTGTTTTAGATTCTTAAACATGAGACACCCAAACATTTAAAAAAAAGTCTTAAATTATTCAAAGACCAGCCTTTGGGAGTGTAAGGATTTGGAGTCTTTTCTCATGTTGGGTGGTGCAGTGAGGCATGACGTGTGATGCACTGAGCCGTGAACATCCATGGTGGGAGGTATGCTGGAAGCATATTGGGAAAAGCTTCATATGCTGCTTCCAGTAGGTACAGTAAGACAGGGGTTTCTGTCAGTGGTTCACCTCCACCTGATAGCCAAATTCATTTGAACTGCCTTTGTGGAGTTCTTACTTTCTACTACATCCATTCAAGAAAAAAAATTTAAAGACACATTATCCCTCATTTTATTTACTGATAAGTATGATATTTCATTCACTTAATAAATAATGACATTCTTCCAGGCCTAATAAGAATGATATTTCATATAATATATCAACCACATGATAATTTTTGAAAATAAATTCCCTGGAAATACTCCTTCCGATAGAGTAGAAAGACTGGACCAGAAAAATAATTTAAAGGTTTCATTGTGGGTCCTTTTCCTCTGTAATCTGTGTAGTAAGTTTATGAACAGGAAATACTTCTAAAATATTGCAGACTTCAGAAATATCTGAGAACGGTCTGTGAGGCATGACTGAGCTGAAAAGTGACAGATAATATGATGGGATCTTGAGCTTCCCATGTGCTCCTTGTGGCCTGAAATATCTCTATTTTGTCCAAAGTAAGGCACAGGAAATTTAATCCTATTTCTTCTCAGTTTGCATAGTAGAGAGTATCTCTGAAACGTTGGGAAATATGTTAAAAATTATTTTATTACCTTTGCCCATCCAAGTGTGGCAACAGTAGCTGTTTAGGTTAAGATAACACACAACATCCAAGGCCTGAAGGAACAAAAAATCTGATAGAAAACCTGATCGCTAACGTGAATGTCATCTGTGTGGAGGCAAGAAGAGATGAACAAGGTCTCTGACAGTTAATGAGCGCCTCTCACCTGACAAGTGTCTCAATGTACTATCTCAGCTGGTCCTCCCAACAACACTCCAAGGTATATGTAATCATCCACATTTACAGCTGATACAGTCTAGAAAGCTAAGAAAGCAGAGCTCAAGACAAAGCTTAAATGTCAATAAATTGCCGGGAGCAATCCTAGGGCAATGATTTAGACAGCAAAAACGAACTGAAGTAAGGAATAAGGGCAAACAAATTCCAGGAAGTGCATCCCTTAGTTCCTACAAGTTTGGCAGAAACTCTGGCAAGCTGCTCGATCACAAACAGCATCTCAAAGGCCGGAAAATCACCCATGGTGCATATTTGGTGAATTCGTATATAGTGATGAAAGTTATGCAGGTAACTAATACATGACAGATAAATAGCTACATGAATAGAGTAACTAACGTGCATCTAAGTGATAGCTTGGTAATCTGTGTCTTATTTAAGTATAATTCCGTAAAACAGATGTGTTAAGAGTTTTCGTCATAAATTTGTGATAAGAAGCTTGGGGGACAGTCTGTGTATGGCAGAAGCAAGGATAAAATATTGGTTCACAATAGCAAAGACTTGGAACCAACCCAAATGTCCAACAATGATAGACTGGCACATGTACACCATGGAATACTATGCAGCCATAAAAAATGATGAGTTCATGTCCTTCGTAGGGACATGGATGAAATTGGAAATCATCATTCTCAGTAAACTATCGCAAGAACAAAAAACCAAACACCGCATATTCTCACTCATAGGCGGGAACTGAACAATGAGAACACATGGACACAGGAAGGGGAACATCACACTCTGGGGACTGTTGTGGGGTGGGGGGAGGGGGGAGGGAGAGCACTGGGAGATATACCTAATGCTAGATAACGAGTTAGTGGGTGCAGCGCACCAGCATGGCACATGTATACATATGTAACTAACCTGCACATTGTGCACATGTACCCTAAAACTTAAAGTACAATAATAATAATAAAAAAAAAAGAAAAACAGCAAAACTATTTTCAATGTTTTCTTATTCTATTACATTGAGTAGAGAGGGCAAACTTATTTTCTGAGTGCTAAGGAGCATAAATATCTTTCCCATTTTCCACTTTATAGAGTGATAACATAAAATAAAAATAAATCACAGAAGTTTAACGTTTCTTAACTAGGGACGGATTGCCAGATATTCATATGTCATGAGAACTCTATTAGCTCCGTGCTGAGGGAAAGAAAGCTGAGTGAAATATGCTCTTTTGAGATCCTAGAAATTCTGAATATTCTCAGGCCACGAATAATATGCATTAGGTATAAAAATTCATCTAAAAAGGAAGTGAATGAAAAGAGGGTTTAACAGATATATTTAAACAGAAGTTGAAACAGTGTGGCTAATGTGATGGACAATAGGCTGTTCCCTGTAGCTTTCTTGTGGTGACTTTTCTCATAGAATCTCAGAGCAATTGTTTTTAAACTTTTGATTTTGAATAACTTTAGACTTACATAAAAGTTACAAAAATCATGGAGATAATTTTAATACAGCCTTTCCTTATCTTCCCCTAGCATTAACATCATATCTGACCATTGTATAATAATCAAGGCAAAGAAATAAACATTGATACAATACTAGTAACTAAACTACAAACCTTATTCAAATTTCCAACCAAATCCAGGTTCCCAGGTTCCCAGCTGACACTTACCTATTGGGCATCCTTCATATCTTACATTACAGGACAGGTCTTATGTCTGTTTTAGTCTTTGGTGACCTGAACACTATTAAAGAGGATTAGCCAGTTATTTTTTGAAACATTCCTCAATTGCAATTTGCCTGATGCTTTCTCATGAGTACTGAAGCTATGAATTTTTGGCAGGGAATCTATAGAATTGTCAATGCATCCTTCTCAGTATATCATATCAGGAGTTAAATTATATCAATATGTTTCATTGCTTGTGATGTTAACTTCGATTACTGGTTAAGGTGGTATCTACCAGAATTTTCCATTGTAAAATTACCATTTTACATGCTATAATTAATAAGTACCTCATGGAAAGCTCCTTAGATCTATACACACATTTGGTTTTCATCATACTTGTTACCTACTCATGTTAACATCTCTCTTGGTGATTTTATTTATTTATTTGTTTATTTATTTTGTCAGTCTGTCGCCAGGCTGGAGTGCAGTGGTGTGATCTCAGTTCGCTGCAACCTCGGCCTCCCAGGTTCAAGCAATTCTCTTGCCTCAGCCTCTCAAGTAGCTGGGATTACAGGTGCCCACTACCGGGCTTAGCTAATTTTTGTATTTTTAGTAGAGATGGGGTTTCACCATGTTGGCCAAGCTGGTCTCAAACTTCTGACATTTCAGGTGAGCCGCCCTCCTCGGCCTCCCAAAGCACTGGGATTACAGTGTGAACCACAATGCTTGGCCTCTTGGTGATTCTTGATTGAACATTAGTACCATAGTGTTTGAAAAATAATGATTTTCTGTTTTTATAATTTCTGCTACATTTAATTGAATTCCACTGTAAGGAAAAGCTGTCCTTTCCCCTACATTTGTTCATACAATTATTTTTTGCATAAGTATAAACTCATGAATATTAATTTTATTCTATGGATTATAATCTATATAATCATGTCTATTTATTTAGTGGCTCCAATTATCTTTAGTTTGCCCATATGGATCTCTTTCAGGTTAAATCTTACTACTCTATCTTTTCTTGTTTGTTGTTTTTTTTTTTAGCATTTTCTTAGTTTCTGACACCACAAAATATTTCGGATTCATTTTATATTTTCTCTGCTCCAGCCCTAGAATCAATTATTTCTTCAAGGATCCCTGCCTTCTGTTATTGAAATGCAGAATATTGTTGCTACCTGTGGTCATTGCCACTGGGGTATCATTGATTCTAGACCTTCTTTGTAGACAGAAGTAGGAAATATATGAATGTATACTCACACTGCAGATAGATGATAGACAGAGATACAGATAGCTACATAGATAGATAGATAATGGGTCATAGATAATATATAGATAATTAATAGACAAATGACATATAGTTAGCATAAGTTCATCCTGATATTGTTTTACTGTTGATTCAAATCACAGGATTCATTTGACTGTTTATCCTTTTCTTATGAATAACTGTATTGTTTGACAAAGTGAAACCTGACTCTCACCATTAACAATGTATTTACCTATTTGCTTAATCTTAGTTAATGTATAAAGTATGTTCAGAATCGCTAACCAATACTCCTGTGAAAAACAAATTTACTATCTGGAGTACGATATTTGTGTATAATTTCTTTTGTTTTTAGCCTCACATTATCTAGCCAAGATACTCTTCCAAAATTACTGAGATTCGTACTTTTCTTAACCACTCCCTTTAGCAGGGTTTTGTCATCCATTTATAACAGAGTTGATTTCAAACCTATTGTGCTTATTCCATTTTATGCTCTCTCAGCATCCTTGTATATTTTATGTAGGTATGTATGTATGTATGTATGTATCTATCTATCTATCTATCTATCTATCTATCTAGAATGTATATAAAATATTGCTGTAGTCCTAAGAGTCAAAGCTATACAAAAGGGAATACTCACAATAGTAGCACTCCTTCCTAATACCCCATCACCCTTCTCTAATCTTTCCATAGTCTTTCCAACAATCCTTGGATGCAACAAATCCCATTCATTTCTGGTTCTTCCTTTATGTGTTTATTTTGCATAAATAAGTTAATGTGTATGCATTTTCTCATAGCTCTTTCTTTGTTATATGAAATGTGATATACTATAGAAACAATGTTAGGTTTTGCATTTTTAATTTTTGTAAAAATAAAAATATATCCTTTAAAATACTACCAATTAGTTCATTGAGCTGTTCTTTGTGATAGTTGCATGATACACCACTGGTTACATTTACCACAGTTCATTTAATAATTCTCCTATATTTGGGCATTTAGGTAGTTTCCCATATTGTGATAGCAAACAATGCTACAATGCATATGAAGTTTTGTATTTTTACAGATTTTTTTAAGAGTAGATTCATAGAACCTACTTCTATGTTTAGTCAAGAGGTAAGCGAATGCACAATTTTAAGTATTGTCAAATTCCCGTCCAGAAGTTTGTACAAGTTTGCATTCCCACCAGCTATGTATGACAGCACCAGTATCCTAGAGCCTCAGCAACAGAATGTGATATCACATAGCTTTTTTATTTTAATGGCTTTATGGTATATTTTAGTATCTGGTAGGGCTAGGGCCCCAACCTACATTGTCTTATCTTCAGTGTTGCATGACTACTTTTGCATAATTTTTAACACACGTAAACTTTAATATGAACATGTCTAGCTTTGTATAAATCAACTCTATCTCATAATTGGAGTTGCAATAAATATATAAATTATTATAGGAAAAACTGGCAACTTCATAATGTTGGGGTTTGCTGTCCAAGAAAAGGTTTAATATTCTATTTGCTGAATTCCACTTTTGTGTGTTTCATTAGTGCTTTAAGATTTTTCTCATATGGGATTTCAACATTTATTCATAAGCTTATTCCTAAGTAATTACTCTTAGTTGCTATTGTAAATGGAAAATTCTTTACTGTTATGACCTAGTGTCTAAGTCCTCCTCAAGGTTTATACATCAAAATCAAATCCTCACTGCAGTGGTATTAAAAGGTGGTGGCTTTGAGGGTGATTACATCATGGTGGTGGAGCCCTCATGAATGGGATTAGTGGCCTAAAAAAGAGGCCCCAGGGAGATCCTTGCCTCCTCTGCCATGTGAGGACACAGAGAGAAGGCCGTGCATATAAGCCAGAAAGCAGATCCTCACCAGACAGTGACTCTGCCTTGATGTTGGGCTTCCCAGCTTCAGAGTTGCATGAAATAAACGGTTGCTCTTTATAAACTGACAAGTTTATGGTAGTTTGCTATAGAAGCCTCAACAGACTAACATGGCAGAGTAGCAATTCCTCCTGAATCACTTGAAGCCCAGACCTCTTCTCACTTCTTGTTCCTTCATTCCCAGGGTCCGTCTTCCCTCTGTAGACCTGAAAATGTCACCATCACATCTGGTTTCAGACACTGGAGAGGAAAACATTTTTTAACAGGAGCAGTGACAAGTTTCATATTTAATTTCGATTCATATTCCACTGGAGGGGACATCTATTCATAATAATTCATGCTCTTATACTGATTGAGCAAGTACTGTGCTCAAAACATTGCTGGGACCTGATGGAGTATAATGAGAAAGGGCTAGATGAGGTTTTTGACCACACTGATCCTGTATACTGTCACTAACTGATACTATGGGGATGATTTCAAGTGGAATCTCACTCAGCAGTAGGCAAGCATCTATGATGGAGAGAGCACAAGCCAAAAGTGTTGCTAAAGAGCAGGCTTCAGAAAACTCTGATGCTACAGACCAAATGTGTGTACCTCCATTCATGTTGAAACCTAATTCCACAATCTGAGGGTATTTGGAGGTGGGGCCTTTTGGAGGTGATTAGGTCATGAGGATGGAGCCTTCATGAGTGTATTAGTATTCTTATAAAAGAGGTCTGGAGAGACTCCTCATAGCCTTCTTTCTTTTTTTTTTTTTTTTTAATTTTTTCTTTTTATTATTATTATTATTATTATTATACTTTAGGCTCTATGGTACATGTGCACAACGTGCAGGTAAGTTACATATGTATACACGTGCCATGCTGGTGCACTGCACCCACCAACTCGTCATCTAGCATTAGGTATATCTCCCAATGCTATCCCTCCCCCCTCCCCCCACCCCACAACAGTCCCCGAAGTGTGATGTTCCCCTTCCTGTGTCCATGTGTTCTCATTGTTCAATTCCCACCTATGAGTGAGAATATGCGGTGTTTGGTTTTTTGTTCTTGCGATAGTTTACTGAGAATGATGATTTCCAATTTCATCCATGTCCCTACAAAGGACGTGAACTCATCATTTTTTATGGCTGCATAGTATTCCATGGTGTATATGTGCCACATTTTCTTAATCCAGTCTATCATTGTTGGACATTTGGGTTGGTTCCAAGTCTTTGCTATTGTGAATAATGCCGCAATAAACATACGTGTGCATGTGTCTTTATAGCAGCATGATTTATAGTCCTTTGGGTATATACCCAGTAATGGGATGGCTGGGTCAAATGGAATTTCTAGTTCTAGATCCCTGAGGAATCGCCACACTGACTTCCACAAGGGTTGAACTAGTTTACAGTCCCACCAACAGTGTAAAAGTGTTCCTATTTCTCCACATCCTCTCCAGCACCTGTTGTTTCCTGACTTTTTAATGATTGCCATTCTAACTGGTGTGAGATGGTATCTCATTGTGGTTTTGATTTGCATTTCTCTGATGGCCAGTGATGGTGAGCATTTTTTCATGTGTTTTTTGGCTGCATAAATGTCTTCTTTTGAGAAGTGCCTGTTCATGTCCTTCGCCCACTTTTTGATGGGGTTGTTTGTTTTTTTCTTGTAAATTTGTTGGAGTTCATTGTAGATTCTGGATATTAGCCCTTTGTCAGATGAGTAGGTTGTGAAAATTTTCTCCCATTTTGTAGGTTGCCTGTTCACTCTGATGGTAGTTTCCTTTGCTGTGCAGAAGCCCTTTAGTTTAATTAGATCCCATTTGTCAATTTTGGCTTTTGTGGCCATTGCTTTTGGTGTTTTAGACATGAAGTCCTTGGCCATGCCTATGTCCTGAATGGTATTGCCTAGGTTTTCTTCTAGGGTTTTTATGGTTTTAGGTCTAACATTTAAGTCTTTAATCCATCTCGAATTGATTTTTGTATAAGGTGTAAGGAAGGGATCCAGTTTCAGCTTTCTACATATGGCTAGCCAGTTTTCCCAGCACCATTTATTAAATAGGGAATCCTTTCCCCATTGCTTGTTTTTGTCAGGTTTGTCAAAGATCAGATAGTTGTAGATATGTGGCATTATTTCTGACGGCTCTGTTCTGTTCCATTGATCTATATCTCTGTTTTGGTACCAGTACCATGCTGTTTTGGTTACTGTAGCCTTGTAGTATAGTTTGAAGTCAGGTAGCATGATGCTTCCAGCTTTGTTCTTTTGGCTTAGGATTGACTTGGCGATGCGGGCTCTTTTTTGGTTCCATATGAACTTTAAAGTAGTTTTTTCCAATTCTGTGAAGAAAGTCATTGGTAACTTGATGGGGATGGCATTGAATCTGTAAATTACCTTGGGAAGGATGGCCATTTTCATGATATTGATTCTTCCTACCCATGAGCATGGAATGTTCTTCCATTTGTTTGTATCCTCTTTTATTTCCTTGAGCAGTGGTTTGTAGTTCTCCTTGAAGAGGTCCTTCACATCCCTCGTAAGTTGGATTCCTAGGTATTTTATTCTCTTTGAAGCAATTGTGAATGGGAGTTCACTCATGATTTGGCTCTCTGTTTGTCTGTTATTGATGTATAAGAATGCTTGTGATTTTTGTACATTGATTTTGTATCCTGAGACTTTGCTGAAGTTGCTTATCAGCTTAAGGAGATTTTGGGCTGAGACAATGGGGTTTTCTAGATATACTATCATGTCATCTGCAAACAGGGACAATTTGACTTCCTCTTTTCCTAATTGAATACCCTTGATTTCCTTCACTTGCCTAATTGCCCTGGCCAGAACTTCCAACACTATGTTGAATAGAAGTGGTGAGAGAGGGCATCCCTGTCTTGTGCCAGTTTTCAAAGGGAATGCTTCCAGTTTTTGCCCATTCGGAATGATATTGGCTGTGGGTTTGTCATAAATAGCTCTTATTATTTTGAGATACGACCCATTAATACCTAATTTATTGAGAGTTTTTAGCATGAAGGGTTGTTGAATTTTGTCAAAGGCCTTTTCTGCATCTATTGAGATAATCATGTGGTTTTGGAGGAAGATCTACCAAGCAAATGGAAAACAAAAAAAGGCAGGGGTTGCAATCCTAGTCTCTGATAAAGCAGACTTTAAACCAACAAAGATCAAAAGAGACAAAGAAGGCCATTACATAATGGTAAAGGGATTAATTCAACAAGAAGAGCTAACTATCCTAAATATATATGCACCCAATACAGGAGCACCCAGATTCATAAAGCAAGTCCTGAGTGACCTACAAAGAGACTTAGACTCCCACACATTAATAATGGGAGACTTTAACACCCCACTGTCAACATTAGACAGATCAACGAAACAGAAAATCAACAAGGATACGCAGGAATTGAACTCAGCTCTGCACCAAGCAGACCTAATAGACATCTACAGAACTCTCCACCCCAAATCAACAGAATATACATTTTTTTCAGCACCACACCACACCTATTCCAAAATTGACCATATACTTGGAAGTAAAGGTCTCCTCAATAAATGTAAAAGAACAGAAATTATAACAAACTATCTCTCAGATCACAGTGCAATCAAGCTAGAACTCAGGATTAAGAATCTCACTCAAAACCGCTCAACTACATGGAAACTGAACAACCTGCTCCTGAATGACTACTGGGTACATAACGAAATGAAGGCAGAAATAAAGATGTTCTTTGAAACCAACGAGAACCAAGACACAACATACCAGAATCTCTGGGATGCATTCAAAGCAGTGTGTAGAGGGAAATTTATAGCACTAAATGCCCACAAGAGAAAGCAGGAAAGATCCAAAATTGACACCCTGACATCACAATTAAAAGAACTAGAAAAGCAAGAGCAAACACATTCGAAAGCTAGCAGAAGGTAAGAAATAACTAAAATCAGAGCAGAACTGAAGGAAATAGAGACACAAAAAACCCTTCAAAAAATAAATGAATCCAGGAGCTGGTTTTTTGAAAGGATCAACAAAATTGATAGACCGCTAGCAAGATTAATAAAGAAAAAAAGAGAGAAGAATCAAATAGATGCAATAAAAAATGATAAAGGGTATATCACCACCGATCCCACAGAAATACAAACTACCATCAGAGAATATTACAAACACCTCTACGCAAATAAACTAGAAAATCTAGAAGAAATGGATAAATTCCTCAACACATACACCCTCCCAAGACTAAACCAGGAAGAAGTTGAATCTCTGAATAGACCAATAACAGGAACTGAAATTGTGGCAATAATCAATAGCTTACCAACCAAAAAAAGTCCAGGACCAGATGGGTTCACAGCTGAATTCTACCAGAGGTACAAGGAGGAGCTGGTACCATTCCTTCTGAAACTATTCCAATCAATAGAAAAAGAGGGAATCCTCCCTAACTCATTTTATGAGGCCAGCATCATCCTGATACCAAAGCCTGGCAGAGACACAACCAAAAAAGTGAATTTTAGACCAATATCCTTGATGAACATTGATGCAAAAATCCTCAATAAAATACTGGCAAACAGAATCCAGCAGCACATCAAAAAGCTTATCCACCATGATCAAGTGGGCTTCATCCCTGGGATGCAAGGCTGGTTCAATATACGCAAATCAATAAATGTAATCCAGCATATAAACAGAACCAAAGCCTTCTTTCATATGAGGTTACAGGGAGAAGATGGCCACCTATGAGAAAATGGGCTGTAACCAGATACCCAAATATGCCAGCAACTTGATCTTAGACTTCCCAGCCTCCATAACTGTAAGAAATAAATTTCTGTTGTTTATAAGCCATCCAGTCTATCGTATTTTGTTATAGCTGCCCAAATGCACTGAGACAGGAAATTATTACCAAAAGTGGGGCATTACTGTAATGAATACCTAATATGTGGAAGTGGCCTTGGCACTGGGTAATAGACAGAGGCTGTATAAGTTTAGAAGTGCATGCTAGTAAAAGCCTACATTGCCATGAATGATAAGATGGGTTGAATCTCTGTCCCCACCACATCTCATATAGAATTGCAAATCCCGTGTTGGACACGACTGTGAGGCCTTATGGGAGGGGTAGGATCATGGAAGTGGTTTTCATGAACAGTTTAGCACCATCCCCCTTGGCACTGTTTGATTTTGATTGTGAGTGAGTTCTTGTGAGATCTGGTCATTTTTAAGTGGAAAGTCTACACAATTTTAAGCAAAGTCTTAAGCTTTTAATGTAAAGTCTACATAGTTTTAAGTGTGTAGCCCCTTTCCTCACCTCTTGCTCCTGCTCCTGTCATGTAAGACATGCCTGCTCCCCTTTACCTTCTGTAATAGTCCATTTTCATACTGGTATGAAGAAATACCTGAGACTGGGTAACAGATAAAGGGAAAGAGGTTTAAGGGACTCACAGTTCCACATGTCTGGGGAGGCATCACAATCATGGGGAATGGCGAAGGAGGAGCAAAAATACATCTTACATGGCAGCAGGCAAGAGAGCATGTGCAGGGGATCTGCCCTTTATAAAAACATCAGATCCTGTGAGGCTTATTCACTACCACAAGCACAGCACAGGAAAAAACCCACTCCCATGATTCAGTTACCTCCCACCAAGTTTCTCCCATGACACATGGGGATTATGGGAGCTACAATTCAAGATGAGATTTGGGCAGGGACACAGCCAAACCATATCAACTTCTCCCATGATTGTATGTTTCCTGAGGCCTCCCCAGAAACTGAACATATGCCAGCATTATGCTTCGTGTACAGTCTACAAACCTGTGAGCCAAAGAAACCTCTTTTCTTTATAAATTAGCCAGTCTCAGGTATTTCTATATAGCAATGTGAGAACAGACTAATACAAATGGACTGTTACAGGTAATTCTGAAGAAGGCTCAGAAGGAGAGGAGGAGAGCTGCAGAGAAATCTGAACACATGGATAATCCTGAACAGAATTTGGGTAGAAAAATGGACAGTAAAAGACATTCTAATGAGCTCTCATGAAAATGAGAAATGAGCTATTAGGCAATGGAGAAAAAGCTATCCTTGTTATAAAATGACAAAGGATTTGGCTGAATTGTGTTTATGCTCTAGTATTTTGTGGAATGTAAAATTTGTGAGTGATAAAATTGTGTGTTTTCCTGAGGTAATATATAAAAACAAAGTCTTGAAGTAGCAGCCTGGTCCCTCTTGACAATAAATAGTAAAATGTGAGAAGAAAATAATCATTAATAGACAGAATTTGTTATCAAAATGGAAGCAGAACTTAAAGTTTTGTAACATTATCAACATATTCAAATTGAAAAGAATTACAGTCTGTTTGGCATAGAATACAAAGCATGTAGCTCATTCTGATAAGGAATTTCCTCAACCATCTAAAAAGAAGCCAGGAACTATCGTTCAAGACAATAAAATAATGACCTTAAAGTCAATTCCGAGATCATCAGGGCTGCCTCTCCACTCATTGGCCAAGATTGTAAAATCCCCCAAAAGCATGGAGCCATTGCACAGAGCCCCATTAGACCAATGTCTAGTGGAGCCATGGGGTGGGGCTCCAATGTGAGGGTTTTGGGAAGCAGGGCCTTTGGGAGATGATTAGGTAATGAGGGTGGAGCTCTCATGATTGGCATTAATGCTTTTATAAAAGGGGCCCCAGAAAGATGCCTTGGCTCTTCTCCTGTCATGGGGGGACACAATGAGAAGACTGCCATCTGTAAGGAATGGGCCCTCGCAGACACCATTATCGGCTGGCTCCTTGATCTTGGGCTTCCTACTCTCCAGAAAAGGAGAAATAAATTTTTTTTGTCATTTATAACCTACCTAGTTTATGGTGTTTTGTTATGGAAGCCCTAATGGACACAATATGCAGTTTTAATTTCTGTGTAGTAATTTTATATCATGCTACCATAGTAATTTTTATTGAGTTATTTTTATTATGGATTATTTAGAATTTTCAAGGTAAAACTCTTACATCAACGGCATATAAAAATAGCTTTATTTCTTCTTCACCAATTCTTATGTATCTTACTGATTTTTCTTGTCTCTTCCATTGACCTTAAGGGTTGAATAGTAGCAAAGGTAGAAATTATTCTTTCCTTTCCCTGTTCCTGAACTTAGGGAATTGTCTCTCCACTTAGTAGAACTGTAGAAGCCTCCCTGTCTTACATGTATATTTCAACATATATAAATTTCTACATATTAGATATATATGTGCATATAATTATATATACTTTAAGAATCTCTTATATAAAGAAATACATACATAAATATGTACCAGGAGAGAGAGAGAGAGAACTAGATTAAGAAAGTATATTTCAGCTCTCATTTTCTTGAGTGTTTTTAGTTAGGCATCAAATTTTGTTGAAGAATTTCTCAGCAACTGTTGAGAAAATTATAAGATTTTTTTGCAATCTATTAATATGCTTTAATATATGAATGGTTTTCTTAATATTAAAACAACTTTTTTACATTGCTATAATAAATGTCATGGTGTACTATTTTTATGTGGTATGGGTACTGTATGTTAATATTTTATTTAGTAACATTGCATTAATTTTCATGAATGATGGTCTGTAGATTCTTCTTTCATGTATTTATTTATTTCAACTGTCTGCATCTGGTTTAGCTTTCATTTTTTGTGATATTTTGCATTGATAATTTAATTCATTATTTTAATGTTTTTCTTTTTATTGGTTAAAAAAATGATAGGTAGTGTTCCAGACATCAGACAAATTAGAATTCAACTTTTCAAACACGTATGAAATAAGGTGATCGTACATACTAGTAAGTCCACTTTTTGCTCTAAAGTAGAACCACAAAACTTCACTGATAAGCTATAATATTAGTTTGTGCACTCTGAAAAAAATACATTTGGTTTTCAAAACATAAAATGGATATTTAAAATCGATTTCCACCTAAACATGCAATATGCCCTTTATTTTTTGAAATTATAAATATGTTTTTACAACTCACTTTTCAGGAAGGTGGAAATTAAAAATGTTTAAACTGGACATGATCAGTAATAAAATCGATATTTTTCTTTATTTTTAAGCATTTGCTAAAATCACCATACTCCTCTCATTTTTTATTATAGTTTCCTTTAAATAAAATCAAATCTTGTATTTTTGGGTACCAATTCTGAAATATTGTTGGAGGAGATAAAACAAAGCTGCCCTCAAAGAATTATCTTAATTGAAGATATAGAGTTTAAGCAGATGAAAAAGTCAATTGGCAAAAAACTATATAAGCAACTGTTTTTAAAAATCCATGGAAGAGATTTTGTGGGCAAAGGCATCATTAATTGCAAATAAAATATTCAGAACACTGATGGCCAGTAAGTTAGAAGTCAGAAAGTATTGTCTCTTCGGGTCATGTTAACCAATCCTCACTTGACTATATTAAAGGATACTCATTTTTATTTCAATCAGATATTCCCTTAGCTCATCATACACTTTCCTGATAAGCCTGTTCAGAACATCAGAATCCTCAGCTCCGCACCAGTTGAAAGGAGTTGGCAAGTGGATTAAAATCTATTTGTGCTCCCATTACAGGCACTCGTTGCTATAAAGATTACTTCTAGTTTGTATTTTAAGAGAATGATTTAAGTAGGAGCTGCAATTAACAGTTTTTTTAATGGTAACTTTTTTTGGATAGGCCAAGAGGAAAAGAAATTGTGGGGTTCCAAAAAGAATTCTGAAAGGTTAGAAAGAGCAAAGTCTGCTGTGTGATAAAAGATACACTTACTTGGCAGAGACAAGTTTTCTGTAGTAAACAGTTAGGGCTGTAAGGAGTAAGATGAGGATTTGGGTCATTACCCTGTTGTGAAAGGATAAATTTATTTTAATAAAAGTATCTTTTAAGAAGTTTTGATTCCCTGGATGAATTATAGGAAAGAGAGGCAGAACTCAGGAGACTATTTGGTAAGATTCCAGTAAAGAGAGGGGCTTTTAAAACTGAATAGCCTCTAACAAAGAATCAAGACCTTGAATACTGATGCAGAAAAAATTGAGGAGAGACATGAGAGATATGATGGGGTTCAGGACATGCCACCCCAAAATATGACACTGTGGTATTTGAGGAACAGGAGAAGCAGCCTGCAAAAGTCCTTGACCGAGTCCAGCCATTGTGGGCTGGTGGCTGCCAAGGTTGCCGTTTGGCTTCCTGGAGTGCTGGCTGTAGAGGCTGTGGATCTGGGTTCTATGGTCAGACATGGCCTGGCATGGGTCTAACGGGGCTCTGTGCAATGGCTCCATGCTTTTGGGTCATTTTACACTCTAGCCCACTGAGTGGAGGGGCAGCCATGATGATCTCGGAATTGACTTTGAAGTCATTATTTCATTGTCTTGGACAATAGTTTCTGGCTTCTCTTTAGATGGTTGGTTCCTTATCAGATGGGCCACACCCTCTGTGTTCTGTGCCAAACACACTGTAACGTATGCATTCAGCCTCTCAAGCCATACACACAACGTGGCAGGTGAGGTGTTCAAATAAATATTAGGAGCTTTTAGTAACAATTGTATTTAATGAGCTTCTTGTCAAGAATATCTACTTTTTAAAATTTACTTTCAATTGATTTGAGAGATTACCGATTATTCAAACACAAATGATTTCATGCAGTAAGTGAAAAGAACACGATAAAACAAACTCTGTCACTTAAAGGCTTAATACACGAGGGCATTGCCTCAGAATCTGGTTAATCCACTCTTTCCTTTCCTTAATGCTGTTTCCCATTTTGTTGCTTTGTCTTAAGAAAAGGTGATCCAGTTCATAAGAAAATAATGTTTTGGCTGAATAATAAAGGGTATCTGTCTGGAAATGTTTGTCATGGCTTGGGGGGCGTGAATCATTTTTCCTCCCATGACAATGAAAATTAAAATTATTCACAAAATCCATTAAGATTAATTTAATAACAAGAAATTAACTTGTTGGCACAAATAGCCATTTAGGTAATATGGCAAGTTAACACAATTTTGAAAATCAAGTGTAATCTTTCAAAGCCACTTTCAGCTTCCATAGTCTACTAGGAGTTTTGCCCATTCCAGAGAATAACTTGTTTAAAAATGGATGAACTTTATTATTTTTAAGGAACTTTATAATAAAACCTGCTCATTTTCAATTTTATTATTTCTCATCTGGTTTGTCATAATAATTTGGATGTGTGGCCCCTCTACTAAAACATTGAAACATAAAAATAATTAATAATTAAAATTCTTTTCAGTTTCTGGGGATTAATATAAACACACAAAGAAAGCTTCTTAAATTATTTGACTTAAAAAACATCTAATCTGATACTATGCTAACACCTTTCTAAAACTAAAAAGTATTTCTTTTTCGAAAGCATATCTATAACAGTTTTCAGAAAGATATAAGATTTCCTTGGTAAAATCTGGTATTACGCACCACAATAAATTATATACTTTAGATTTAAAGACTGTTAACCTACTTTTAAAATAGTTTTTCTTGCTTGAGACATTCTGATAGTCTAACCTAAAACAGAAAAATGAATTTTACCATTCATTTAGACAATCTATTGCTGGAAACAAAATTTTCACCTTAATTGCTTCTCAGATGATACATTAAAGTCTAATACCATTGTCCCCCGCCCACCAACACACACCAACATCCTGAGTTTAAACTGTTTTCTCAAATGGTGGCAAGATTTCCTGCTTGCAGTGCTACTTGAGTCTTTCCATCTCCTTTCCTTTCTGCCCTTGGTTAGTATTTTAAAGAGACTGGCTTTTTGCTATATTTGGGTAGAGTCTGTCTTAATGAGTTTTCAAAAGTGATCATATTTCTCATCCCCAGGATGCATAAACTATCTTTTAGGATATATTTCAAATATTGAAACAATTTATTATTATGTCACATTTGTAAAAATAGCCCAATAGCATTATATGTTCACATAACCATCTCTCTAAACAGCACCCATTAATATTACTACCCAAATTTCATTAATATGTGTATTAGTTTAATCTTCTTCACTTTTGTTCCATAGCTTATAATGATTTTTAGAAAACATCTTTGCTTATTCTAGAAAATGAAACTTCTGATTTCAACAATATTAAATCATATCCACTGGAGCTCTAGTGACAAGGTGAACATTTTTTGTATAAGTGCATTTTAATGTTCATAGAAGGAGGCTGGTCAACATTACTCCTCAAATTCCAATTTTTATATTGACTTCAAATAAAAAAGTAATTAATATAGTCATCCTAAATTAATCTCAGGGTTTCTTTCTCTATTCCTACTCATTGCACTGCAATTAATTTTTGCTCTGAAATATAAATTTCACCAAATATTTTGGAACAAATGGACTTTATAGGCATAAAAAGAGAACCAGCTTAGATTGCAGCCTATAGTTTTCCAAATCATTTTTTATTAGGATTTTTTAAAATTTAACTTAATTGCAATATTAATGTCCTTTATCATTAATCTGCTTGATTTTCATTAGTGGAGTTAGAGGAAAGGAAAAATAAGATAATTCTCTAAAGGGATAAAGAAAACCTACACAGGAATTGCTGATTCCCTAAACCAAATGTTACTAGAGTTCAATAGTTCTCACAGAATTGTTTATTTTGTAAACTTTATAATGAGGAGAGGGGAAAGACTTTTATCTAGGTTAAATAAATGACTATTCATCAACAATATGTTTAACATTTAACAATCACAAATTGGTAACTGAATGACTCTTAACTCTAGCTGATTATACAGATCGTCTTCAACTCTTTAATGAAATGGGACATAATTTTCAAAATTAAAGTGCATTTCAATTAGCAAAAAGTACATATCAATGGTACAGATTTTTTACAAAGCACATGGATTTCTTTGAAGGATTTTGAATATGTAAATAATCAACACTTTTTTTGAAAAGGGAACCCTAATCTTGTAGTATTCTGAATCAAAAAAGAATGCTATCATCAAGAGTGGACATTAGGCAACATAATATTTACTGTCAGAGTTTGTTCACGCTTGTGCAGCATCCTGTTGGTAGCTCCAGGGCAAGGACGTTAACCCTTTCTCTTTTGTGCGGTGCTCTCCTGCTGAGTGTGGGTTTTGGATTCAGAAGATCCTAAATTTTAAAGGCCCTTGTCTACTTTTAGCCAAAGCCTTTCTGTTTTAGATAGCCTCTGATTATTAATTTCTTTGGGTAGAGGGAGGATGAGAGCATCTATTGGTTTCTGAAGGTTTCCATAACAAAGCATCACAAACCGTGTGGCTTAAAGCCATGGAAATTAATTCTCTCACAGCTCTGGCTGGGAGATGGAAATCTGAGAGCAAGGTGTCTGCAGGGCTGGTTTCTTCCCAGGGCGGAGAGGAAGCCTCTGTCCCAGGCTCTCCTCCAGCCTCCGGGTGTTTGCTGGCCATCTTTGGTGATCCTTGGCTTGTTAGAAGCAGAAGCCTGGTCTCTGCCTCATCTTTGCATGTGTTCTTCCTGTGTGTGCCTGTGTGTCAATTTCTACTTTTTATAAGGACACTAGTCATATTGGATTAAGACTCACCCTAATCCAGAATGATTCATTTTAACTAACAATTGCATCTGTAATGACCCTATTTCCAAATAAAGTCACATTCTGGGGCACTGGAGGTTAAGACTTCAACATAAGAATTTGGTTGGGACACAATTCAACTTACAACAGCATCTGAATTCTATAGGATTGCTATAATTGTTTAAGTACAAAAATTGACTGAATACTTCACAAAGTCTTGCCAGAGGCAGATGCAGTCTCTATATGAGTAAAAATCCCCCTGTAAACACAGGGCCTGAGTGAGAGTCTCGCATCTTTCCTTATCTGCATGACTTCACCAAGCCTTAGCACTTCTCTTCGTAAAATGGAGATATTTAAAGTAATAAAATACGTAAAATGTTTACCATGGTACTGAGCACATAGCCAGCACCCAATAAAGGCTAAGGAATTTTATCAGTATGTCTGCACACATACCAATATAATATTGCATTTCAGAATTTTTCCTCCTTTTCTAATTAAATATGGCATTTGTTTCTCTGATTATATTTCTAAAGGCCAGGCAGAGTCTAAATGCTTAAAAGTTTGGCCAGCTTGTTAATTGGTTTCACTTAGTTGATATTCTGTGGGTGTCAAATTCCTTGTCTTAGAAATTTGGGTTATTTTAACCATCATAAAATATATTTATTAATTCTTTTGTCTTATGAAAATCATTAAAACTTAAGTTTCTATGAGAATAAAAATGCCTAGATCAAATTAATATAAATTTGAAAGTGTGGTTTAATTTTTTTTTGCTAGAAAAATAATCAAGTTTCCATAACAATTTTTTATGAAGGTTGTTTAAAAACTTAATGATTCTAATATTTGAGTACACGGAAACAAACTGTTTTGAACAAAGACCAAACTAAACTTTATATATTTCAACAAAAAAAACAGATGCTTTTATTTTTATTAGGTATCATGCAAGTCTAAGATGCTCACTTTGGAGTATTAATGCCTACGTTCTTTGTCTAGCTGTGTCTGGATGAAGGGTGGTTGCAGGTACTAAACAGAAATAAGTGTCTTTAAAACAGACCTTTATAAGGTGCATTGTTTAGCTGAGGCTATGCCTGGTGTTATTCAGCCAGTTTAAATATCTATCTGTAAATATATATAGGATCTTTTAAAGATGATGTGGAGGTTTGCTTAAAATGAGAAAACCTTCCCTCTGAATGGAGAATGACAAGGTTTCCCATGCAAGTGATCGCACCTCCTATGGTGTTCTGGGGTTACCTTTCCTATCTTCTCCAAATAAAACAGCTTGAAGTTTTGTTTTGTTTTGTTGTTTTGTCTTGTATGTCACCCAGAGCCCTTGCCCATTATTTTGATGCTTGCTTGGCAGAAGAGGGGTAAAGAGGTTAGGCTTGTGTTTGCCTGAATTGTTTCTCCTTAGTGGCGTAGCGTCTAACAATTATAGGTTTTAACTTTTCTCCCCACTATTTAACTCCATCCATTCCCCAGATCACACTAGCAAAACAGTGAGGTTATAATAGACCTTTGATGATGGAGGTTTTCAAAGAATATGCATGAGTTGCAGAATAAACCAAAAAAGACTAATTTATTTGCTTAAGAGGGCTGGTCTTGAAGCCAAATTGCCTCTACTGAACTTCATTTACTGTATAACTTTTGGGGTAATGGCTATCTACTATTTTTGACTTGCCCTGAATCTAGTAATATTTTTTCTATTGGCAGCACCTCGTTTCTTCTTTGAGGAACCACCCTTTCCTACATCCAGTCCATGGATTCAGTTGGGGCTGACTTAATATCTTATGCTCCAGAAACTGGTATGGGTTTAGTCCCAATAATTGACAGTCACAGTGATTTCTAATGAAACAGATACAGGCTCAAGACACTGAATTGTGAGAAATAACCCAGAACTTTGGCTGGAGCTTATTAGGAAAGAGGCATATTCTCTCTAGCAGTGTTACTAAGGCATGTGAAATGCAAGGCTGTTACCATTGCGGGGGAGCGTGTGTGCAGGACACTGAAGTTTTCGAAGCAAATGAAAGCAGAGCTGAGAAACAGACACAGAGCCCTGGGGACATTCCTTCAGCAAGGACATGCAGTGCTGTCAGATGCATGGTCTACCTTAGTGTTTTAATGACATGAGTCACAGTTTCTTATCAGACGGGTAAAAATATGGCATTGGAGCCAGATGGCTTCAGTTCCAAACACAGGTTGACTCTTCCCAGCTGTGTGATCATGAGCAAATCATGCACACTCTCTGTGCCTCCTCATCTGTACCTACTTCACAGGGTTGGGAAGCTAATCTATGCAAGAACTTAGAACAGTGCCTGGAATGTACTGTGAGCTTTATAAGTCCATGTTATCATCATGCATTATTGCTAGTAGTTTTTCTTTAAACCAATTACAACTTGGTTTCTGTCCCTCATAAAAAGATCTTCTCCAAATAGCTCATAGTGCTATTGTTGGATTACATGCACAGTCTCAAAAGCCTTGGCACATACAGGCTATTCAAGTATTATTTGTTATTGTTATTATTGTTAGCAATGACATAATTATTATCATCTTCTTTTCCTTCTTCAAAGTACCATTCTTATTGAATGAAAGTATTATTCCTCAGCTCTGATAATTTCTCCATAGCCATATTCTATCCTTAAGAATGTGTGCCTGATATTTTGGGCATTCTTTTCTCCTTCTCTCTTTTCTGATGCAAGCCTGAAACAAGCAAATAGCTTTTATTTTCTTATAGAGTTCATATCTGCATGACAACTATGCCATTTCTTAAATATCCAACAGCCATTAAAGTACAGTGTTCAATATCACTTTTCCTACTCCAGACCGTCATCTTAGACATACCAATTACTGGTAGATGCTTTATAATTGCAAATTTCTCTCTAATCTATTTTGGATTTAATTCTTATGAATAGTCCCATGCCCAGCCATTGTCACAAGCAGCAAGGATTGAAGGACAAAAGGTTTCTTACAGTTATATCCACCAGTCGTAAATGGTAAGCAATGTGTTTTCACACCCATCTCTTCACCTGGCTGCTAAAGAGTAATGAGAGTGCATAACTGGTAGGATTCAAGGAATTTATTCCACACTGGTTTCATGTGGATTCTATTCTTGGTGTCTCAGGATATTCTCGCACCTCTTGGTCTGGTGTCCCCAGAATGTCTGTGTTTTTCTTCAGAGTATATATTATTGACCAAAGAGCAATCATTTCTTAGTTTAAACACATATTTAGCTTACAATGTATAAATACTTAGTCATTAATGTACACTTTCTATAATGGCTGAAAAAACCATAGTAGCCTTCTATCTTTAATCTAAGCACAGCTTCTATTTGTGTTTCTATTTTCTCTATGGGATCACTGGAGGCTGCACGCCCTCAGCGGTTTCAGTGACTGCATGGGGTGGGAGTTAAAGTCACATTGGAGGGACGTGGTGTTCCAGCAGAGATTCTCAACTATAAAAGTCGACTCCCTATTGCATAGCACTGTGATATTTCCTGTGAACACCTTTAAATGCCCTAATGATAAGAGCCTGTATTATAGTTTAATGGCTTTATGCTCAGTATCATGTATACTATCCAGAGGATACTCCCTTCACTTAGAATTCAGTTCTCATTCTCCCCAGCAATTCATCCCATCACACACACACACACACACAAACACACACACACACACACAGAGTAACTGCTTCCTACCTTCCAGAATGTTGCTAATTCTTGTTTCACGTTACCTACTGTATTCTCTGGGAAACCTTCCCTAATTCCCTAATTCTAACTACTCTTGTCTTCTGGGGCTTCCTTAGTGATTTGTGTATGTCTCTCATTCACCACAGTGAGCCAAGTTAACTATTTCAGCGACCCCTCCCTCATTTAACCATAAGCTGCCAGAGCAAGGTGTTAACATGACCATGAATATTTGCTGTGCTGACTGCTCTTGATTGCCTTATTCATGTGCTCCTCTCCAGTGTAGTGGGCTCAGGGTGTGTCAGACCGGTGGACACTGCAGTCTCGCTTGCTCTTGGGAGTGAGTTAAATCTCGTATGCATAGCAGTTGGGGTTCTTGTTTGCAAACCTCAGGAAGCAACTCAGGCTTTGCAGTTAATGCTTTGAGCCTAATTCAGTGGTAAAACCATGTGTTCACACAAACACTGATATAGCAAGAAATTCCTTAAGTACTCAGAGATCACGGATATTATGGGATGACCAAGTTAATCGAAAGTATATTCAAACATTTGGAATCTTTTAACAAAGCCAGTACATAGACAGTTATACTGTAGAGATTTGTATGGCAGGAGAGTACTCCGGCCACTGAGCATGTGTTCTGGGGTATCACCAGCTGCACTCAGGAGAAGCTGCCCTGCTCAGTCTCTCCAAGCCACCTCCACCCCAAGCCTTTGCTTAAGCTCTTAGCTCAGGCACTAAGAGGCAAAAATGTTTCCCTCTGAATTGACCTCATTAAGTGGCTATTTGAGCTTTGTGTAAGCAGAATTATTGTTGGAAAAATGCAGTAAAAAGGAGTAGTGATCTGCAATTTCATTTGCAATTATATTTTTATTAAAACAGTAAATGACTGAAATTCAGATTTCATACAACATATAGTCACCCTAATAGCAATAAAATTCGCATATTAAATATAAATGAAAAGTGCAAAACCAAGATATTTTAGTGGTCTGTGGAATCTAAATTTGTATAAGGGTTGATAGAAAAAGTAAATTTCTTGATTACATAACAGTTGGTACAGATTTAAAACGCTGCTTAGTCTCCTGATGACTAACAGTGTTTCTAATAAGAAACATGAAAATACCAACATTAAAATAACTTCAGAGGTAAAGCAAGAAATACAGAAAGAAAAATAAAAATGATTTTTAAAAAATAACCATAGGTAGGGGTGGAAGGCATGAATACTTTTTTTAGTTGAGATGTTAAAAATAGTAATTATAAGAATATAAAACAATGTGGAATGCACTATAGATTACATTATAGGTAAGATTCTATCACTTCACAAGTAATTCATGAAGTTTGTTTTAATACAACAGATAACAGAATGTGAAGCCTATTGTTGATTACCTATGAGGCATGTTTACTAAATCAAAAAACATACAATCATGACAAGTTTTTAAATAAATCTCATTTACAGAAATCATCATAAGAATATGAAGTACATGAAATATCTTGATCTTAAATCATCCACTTGCCTACAGGGGTAGGGCTATGTGTTATATTAAGTCCAACTGCTGAGTAATTTGCAAAAAACTGGGAACTGTTTGCTCATTTAAGTTCAACATGTATTTTCCCCTTTTAGTTCTAAAATTAATTTGTGTGAAGAACTTGTCCAAATAAAAATCATTCATGTTATGAAGATACCTCCTACGAATTAAGAAGACAAATACAGACATGAATTGATGATGATAAATACAAAATTTTGACACTTTGTAATGCAGTTCCATTATATAAATAATTTTATTTTAACCTTTTTATTCATTTTAATTGACAAAAATTGTATGTATTTATCACGTGAGGTGTGACATATATTTACACAATGGAGAAGTATTTAGCCTTAACAAAAAGTTTGGTCATTTGTGACCACATGGACGAACAGGGACGTTCTGCTAAGTGGAAGAGGCAGGGAGGGAAAGACAAAAACCACGTGATTATCACACTTACATGTGGGACCTAAAGCAGTTGAATTCACAGAACTAGAAAGTAAAATACTGGTTGCTAGGGGTTAGGGGCTGGGGCGCGATGTTGGACAAAGGGTACACATTTCAGTTAGACAGAAGGAATAAGTTCAACAGCTCTAATGAACAGCATGGCGACCAGAGTTAATAATGGTGCATTATATTCTTGAAGATTGCTGACAGTAGATACTAAAACATGATGTTTTTGTGATTAAAAAGAATTACAAAAAACGATAAACATGTGAGGTAATGCACACGTTAATGAACTCAAGGCCTCCCCCACCTTTCCCCACCCCTGAATTCTGCAGCCAGCCTCTGCTGTCTCTTTCAGGGTGGAGGCCCAGGTCCTGACTATGGCCTGTGAGGCCCACCCTGGTCCGTCCCCACTGACTGTGTTACATCCACTACACACTTTACCACCTCTCTTCCCCTCTGGCCCCTTGCTCTCTGGAACGTCACCCAGGTGCACACCCTCCTCCAGCCTTTCATAGGCTGCCCTGTCCTCTGGAGCACCTTCCCAAGGCCTGTCCTGCCATCCTCGGCAGCATCACTGCCCAGAGAGCCAGTCCCAGGAAGCACAGTCACAAAGCCCCTTGGAAGGGGGCATGTAGACCTGATCTATGGAAATCCCCACTTTAACAGAGCTGTAGGTCATGGAGACCTGCCTTGCCTTCCGAAACGAACCCTATGTGTGTGATGCATTGAGATTCTCTAACACTTCGGCTGCAAAGATATTTTATGATGTGCATTATGAAGAAAAACAAACTATAGAGAGAAGTCATACCAAAGTTATTTTTCCTAATGTATAATATATTTAAGCATGAATATGTCTCCAAAAACATATCTTTAGGTGCCAGCGTCTTTTAAGTCTAAGTGGCAGAAGACAACTTGAACTAGAGTATGTCGAGCAAGGACAGAAACATGCAGGCTCCCCTTCCTGTGTCCATGTGTTCTCATTGTTCAATTCCCACCTATGAGTGAGAATATGCGGTGTTTGGTTTTTTGTTCTTGCGATAGTTTACTGAGAATGATGATTTCCAATTTCATCCATGTCCCTACAAAGGACATGAACTCATCATTTTTTATGGCTGCATAGTATTCCATGGTGTATATGTGCCACATTTTCTTAATCCAGTCTATCATTATTGGACATTTGGGTTGGTTCCAAGTCTTTGCTATTGTGAATAATGCCGCAATAAACATACGTGAGCATGTGTCTTTATAGCAGCATGATTTATAATCCTTTGGGTATATACCCAGTAATGGGATGGCTGGGTCAAATGGAATTTCTAGTTCTAGATCCCTGAGGAATCGCCACACTGACTTCCACAAGGGTTGAACTAGTTTACAGTCCCACCAACAGTGTAAAAGTATTCCTATTTCTCCACATCCTCTCCAGCACCTGTTGTTTCCTGACTTTTTAATGATTGCCATTCTAACTGGTATGAGATGGTATCTCATTGTGGTTTTGATTTGCATTTCTCTGATGGCCAGTGATGGTGAGCATTTTTTCATGTGTTTTTTGGCTGCATAAATGTCTTCTTTTGAGAAGTGCCTGTTCATGTCCTTCGCCCACTTTTTGATGGGGTTGTTTGTTTTTTTCTTGTAAATTTGTTTGAGTTCATTGTACATTCTGGATATATTAGCCCTTTGTCAGATGAGTAGGTTGCGAAAATTTTCTCCCGTTTTGTAGGTTGCCTGTTCACTGTGGGGTGGGGGGAGGGGGGAGGGATAGCATTGGGAGATATACCTAATGCTAGATGACGAGTTAGTGGGTGCAGCGCACTAGCATGGCACATGTATACATATGTAACTTACCTGCACATTGCGCACATGTACCATAAACCTAAAGTATAATAATAATAATAATAATAATAATAATAATAATAATAAATCATTGCCCAAAAAAATAAAATAAAATAAAATAAACTTATTAAAAATGACATTTGTGAAAAAAATTAAAAAAAAAAAGAAACATGCAGGCTCAAAGAACAGATGATGGCTCATCTCAGAAATGACGAAAGGCTGTGAAACTCAACATCTGAACGTTGGAGTTGCTGGGTTGTCTGGGAATTCCTGGAAGCATTGGCAAAAATGAAAATAGTTGAATCTCTTGGCTAATAAAGAAAATGTGGAGTTTTGTCGTAGCCGGTAGGCTTTGTTGATTTTACCACTTAAAAAGAAGAAAATTTGCCTCAGATAATTGTAGAACTTTGGACCATTCACACAGCTAACTTTTTCATCATTTGTAAATTACATAACCTGCATTCCAGATATTTACATGTCTAGAAGGCTCTCGGTACAAGTCAAACTTTATTACTTGTTATTCAGACTTCATACTTTAATTTTTAATTTCCTGAACGCCATTATAAAATATTAGCCGTAGAAATTCAAATCAGACACTGAAGCCCATTTCCAGATGGCAGAAGTGATGACTTGAAGGTCACAGATATGAGGAAGTGGTCTGACGTGATGAGGAAACTTCCTGTGGTGTAATGTATGGAAAATCTACATGCCCAAAGGGTGGCATTACCTTTGCACAGAGTAGGCGGGCCAGCAGCTCTGGGCATGGGATGATAGTAAATTTAGCCTCCTCAGGAAACTTACTTGGTTGCCAGATCAAAAAGCTTCCTACACATCTGTCTCAAAAGCCCAAATACTAACTACAGATACAGACTTTAAGTGGTGGCTACTCAAACCCCACACCTCCACCCACCTCACTCACCCTGGGTATGGAGTGTGCCCCCCGCCCCCGCCCTTAGTCTTGTGAATCACATGAGCTGGGACAGTCTTCACCCCTGTGGGCTTGGAGGCATTTTACTTTCTGAGGTTTTAAGATGCCTCCTCTGATCATCTCTTCTCTAGCACTCCATTCACTTCTCTTTGCTCCTTCCTCTTTAAATAAAATATATCCTTTTATTTCTCTGAACTAAGATCTCTTGAAAGCATTGTCAAGACAACCACAATCTCCGATATGTTTTTCTTCACACAGAGCACCATTTGTCTTCATAGGCTTCCTCCAGACAGTTCTCCACAGCCCTTTCTTTGTAAACTAAAAAGCCCTATAAATAAATATTCCTAATCAAAGAGTTTCTTCACTAAAAATAGTATTAGTACAGATTGTAAAAGAACTAAGTTATATCTAAACCGTTGCATTAAGTCGTAGTGACATCTTCTCACTACAAGGACTTGGAAACCAACTCATTGTGTGGACTGGTGGTTGCTGCCACCGAAATGTGTGCATTTTAGCTACCACAGCCTTCAGCCCAGGCAGCAGGAGAGGTGTTCCTCCTCAGCCTGACCAGCAGGGGCTTAATGTCTTGGAAATGTCTTTCTCTCTCTCTTTCTCCTTCCTTCCTTCTTTCCTTCCTCCCTCCCTCCCTTTCTCTCTCCTTTTTCTTTTTTCTTTCTTCTCTCCTTCTCCTTTTTTCTCTCATTAATCATCTATGTACCTCCTACCCATTTTCCAAACTGATGTAACACAAGATAAATATAAATAAGTAAGGAAACTGCAAAAATATAAATATAGGAAAGTAAGAAAACTTCCAAAGGCAAAGATTAGAAGAAAAAAAATGGGATAATGCAGAGATGAAGTATTATAAAAAATAAGTCTTCTGAAATGCTGAGCACTTGCAAATGTGCTGCTAACCTTCTTGGAAGTTGAGACAGAAGACAAATCACTCGTGAGAAAACATGACTACTTTTTTCATGAAGACCTAAAATAATTCTTTGGCAGTTATTATTAGAGAGGATGCAGATGATGAATATGACTAGCATCATCAACAGCATCATTGAGTCAATGTGTTCAATTATCAGGCTGTCCCTTTGTTTAAAATGATCACGTTTCCTATTGCGTAAATACAGTTCAGTTAAAACAGCTTGTTGAAGAGGTCAGTGAGAGTTTCTAGAAGACAGTTAATGTGTGTTTTGAGCGTCCTATGTACCCGATGTGTTCTATGGGTCTCAGTAACATTAGCAGTGTCAGTGATCTCAAGCTATGTATGCAAAATTTTAACAGATAAGCAAGTAAAGTTTACTCTATGTGTCCAGTTTCTGACTTAATATCCTAACAATGGAGGGTAGAATAAACTTTACACATATATATTAAATCCAAATTTTACAATAGAAATTGATAAAGAGTATAGTTTGAGAAGGAATATAAAATATAAGAAATGTGTATTAGCATAATGCTAAGTAAGCATCTATTTAAAAGGAAAACGTAACTTTATTTAGTATAAAAAAGAGTAGTTAAAGTAAATCTAAAATAGAATTTTTCACATAGCTATACATACAATAAATATAAATGAATGAATGGACAGAGCTTTGGGAGGCTGAAGTCGGAGGAAAGCTTTCACCCAGGAGTTCCAGGCTGTAGTGAGCTGTTGTTGTATCACCACATTCCAGTCCCAGTTCTGGCAACAGAGCAAGACCCTGCGTCCAAAAATAAAAAAAGTTTAATAGTGTTGTTCAAATTTTCTATATATTTACTAATTTTCTGTGTATTTATCCCATCAATAATGGAGAGAGAAAGAAGTGCTTAAATTTCCAACAATATTTATGAAATTAGAAAAAAAAATTCTGTGTTGTTGAGTTTTGCTTGATAATATTGGAAGCTCTGTTATATATTTAAAAGTTTTTTTTAATTCTTGATGAATTGACCCTTAATTATCATGCAATGTTTCTCATTATTCCTGGTAATATCACTTAGTTTAAAATCTACTTCATCCAATGTTTATACAGCTAATCCAGCTTCTTTTGGAATTGTGTTTCCACGATCTATTGTTCTCTCTACTTATCATTATTATTATTTTTTTTTTTTTGACAGCGTCTCGCTCTGTCACCCAGGCTGGAGTGCAGTGGCGCGATCTTGGCTCACTGAAAGCTCTGCCTTCCGGGTTCACGCCATTCTCCTGCCGCAGCCTCCTGAGTAGCTGGGACTACAGGCGCCCACCACCATGCCCGACTAATTTTTTTTTTTTTTTGTATTTTTAGTAGAGACAGGATTTCACCGTGTTAGCCAGGATGGTCTCAATCTCCTGACTTTGTGATCCACCCGCCTCGGCCTCCCAAAGTGCTGGGATTACAGGCGTGAGCCACCACGCCGGCCCCCCTCTACTTATTTTTAATGCGTGCTACATGTAGATAGCACATAGTTGGTCCTTGGTTTTCACCCAATATAAGCATCTTGACCTTTAATTTTATCTTTCAAGAGACTAATAACTTACATAATATTTAATATATTTTTATTAAAATTTGACATCTAATTTGTCATCTCCTATTGGTGCCATCTGTTTTTTTTTCTATATTTTTCCCATTTCCTTAGTTTGAAATAATTATGTTTTTGCATTTCCATTTTATTTCTACTGTTGGCTGATTGGCCTCATCCTTTTTATTATTTATTTATTTCTCTGATTTCTCTGAGGTTTGCAACATTCACATCACTCCTAATACAGACGACCTTTAAATAATATTAAACCACAGCACATGTAATATACCATCCTAGCAACTTTTTTCTCTCTCCTCCTATCCTTTGTACTATCGTCATACATTTTGTTCTTACATGTGTCATCAAGCCCACAACTCTTCGCATTATTTTTATTTAAATGCTTTAATTATTTTGATATGATTAAAATGGGAAACGTGTCTCATATAGGTAGCTTATATTTACAAATCACAGCTCTTGCATTCCTTTGTGTATATTTTGATTTCCACTTGATATCATTTTTCTTTTGCCTCCCGAATTCCCTCAGCTTTTATTTGCGTGAGAAAGGCTTTATTCACCTTTATTCATGAAAGATATGTATGCTGGGTGTAGATATCGGTCTCCGTAAAAACAGAATATTTACTTATGGACCTGACTGGTTTTTTTCTGCCAGGCTCTTAACTATGGTGTGTGGAGTCTACGTAGTCTGCACTTGAGCCCTACCTGTTTTGTTGTTTCCGAAGTTACCTTGGGTGTACTGCAGCCTTCAAATCCCTTCAGTAGTAGCCTGCCACTGGCCTGAACTTAGTCTGGGACGTGGAGTGCCAGAGAACATGTTCAGTCATCCGCCTTTACTGTCAGTGTGCTGCTCTCTTGGACCACATGCCCTTCTCAGCGGCCGGTTTCCTGCTACCCAGTGGAAGGGGCGGCTGCTGTTACTGAGAGCAAAGCGTGTGTTTTCTTGACTCCAGACTCAGGCTTAGGCAGGCCCCAAGTGTCTGAGCTTCAGGAAAACAACTTTCTTAGCATCCTTTCCTCCCCCAGGGAAATCACTCTGCATAGTCTGGAAGGCAGGCCTGTGTCCTGCACACACCCTCGCCCTGCCCACAGGGGACAGCACACTCTGCTTGGTAGCTGGGTGTGTGGTGTCTCCATCCCTGCCCCCACAGCCAGCTCTGAGGTTCACTGTATCAGTGCGGACTCCTGGGGAGGAGTGAGATTTCTGCCTAGTGTTATGCAGGGAGAGAGGTGTTTTTTTACCTTTCCTCAGTGGTAGAAAACCGTTTCCTGCTATCTGGACAGGTGTGTTTCCACCCTTCCCTCAGGAGCAGATGGCATTTGCCCCATGTTAAGAAGGGCCCGGGGTGCAGGCAAGTTTTATGTCTGCGCCTAAGTGCACATAAGTTTCCCATGGACTCCTGTGTTACCCTCAAAACTAGGCAGTCCCTGCACAACCATGTCACTGAAGTGGAGAGGGACCTTTGGGGTCTGCAGTGCTGCCTGCAACCATTCCTGTGAGCACCTGAGCTGCCCGTGGGGAAAAGCCAGCTGTAGGGGTTATGGGGGCAGGTGCCTGGTGTCTAGGGCTCACAAGGATTCCAACCTGCCAGTAATGTTGGCCCTGGGCCTTCAGGGGCACTCTTTTCCTGGAGTGCCCCATGCTCCTCAGAGGAAATTCAGGTAACATGGGGACTTTGCAGCTTCATAGTTTCAGTAGTCTGATAGTTGCAATAGTGCTGATAGTTGCATAGTCACCATAGTCTGACAGTTGCAATCGTGTGGATAGTCTCAAAAAATTATGATTATTTATTTAATTATGATTTTTTTAGATTATCTGCTTTTTTCATTGTTAGACTAAAACAACTTTCTCTTTTCTGCTATTGAATCTATTTCCCTCTTTAACGGTTATTATCCTCTAGAAATATGGAAACCTGTGTTCAGAGGAGCTTGTTTGGGGTGGAACATAATGGGTGAGTATTGGGTGCAGAGCCGGTGCACAGTAATTATTATGGACTAACCTGAACCTGATCACAAGCGGAGCTGCCTGATTTTAAAGGTTAGCAAGCATCACTTTCTGATACTCATATCTTGAAATGACATTGGAATATCTTCAAGTAAGTGGAAAAAGGGCACATGGGTGTGATTTTGATTTTTTTAATGTAAACTTATTTTTAGAACAGTTTTGGGTTTATAGAAAAATTGAAGAGTATGTACACTGTTCCTGCATCCCCTTCCCAACACACACAGTTTCCCCTATTTGCATCTTGCATTGGTGCACTGTTTCATAATTGATGAGCCAATATTGGTGTATTCTTATTAACAAAAGTCCATAGTTGACACCAGTGTTCACTCTTGGTGTAGCACAGTTCTATGGGTTTTGACAAATGCATAATCAAATCTATCCACTATTATAGTATCATACAGAATAGTTTCACTGCTGTAAGAACCATCTATGTGTCATCTATTCATCTCTGCCCATCCCCCCACCCCTGGCAATTGCTGATGTTTTTACTGATGCATAATTTTGCCCTTTCCAGAATGTCACATAGTTGGAATCATATATAGTTTGTTCAGATTGGCTGATTTCACTTTATAATAACGCATTTAAGAATCCTGTTTTTTATAAGTGTTTTCTACAAAGCAATAGATTCTTTTAGTGGAAATAATGTTCTAAAATTCTAAAAGATATCATTCACCTTCCTCAACTTCAGTTTCTTTATTCATAAAATAGGGATCATATATTAATTTCTATCCCAAGATTTTTGAGTATTGAAAAGTTAATTTACATGTAAAAAAGTAAAATGTTAGACAAATACCATTTTTCTTAAAATATTGTAATGAATGCAAAGATATGAGGGATTTGGGGAGAGGAATTAAAATTAAAATGCAAGCCAATTCCTGACATGAATGAGAAAGGAAAGTATGTGGTTCTATCATCAGTTTTTGATTTCTGCATTGTTTGATGGTAATTTCTTTAAATTACTCACGTTTCCAAGATACTATCATGATATTTCAATGAGAACACTTTAACTCAGAGAAAGATATATAATCGTCTTTATTTTAGTTTATTTGTTTTATAATAAGCAACTAATATTTTAACTTTTGCTTGAGCTCCTAAAACATATTGGGCTGAAATTATTTTAAGTAAAAGGATAAATTTTTTGTGTGTCAACTGAGTGTTTAATTTATATACACCACATCATCATCTAAGGGAGAATCTTTTTTGCTCCACAAAACTTTATTTTCTCCCAATGGCTTTTATTTTGAACAAAAGGAATTTACTTTTGATATTTGCGCAGACCTGTCCAGGACTGATGATATTTTGTTGATTGTTATATTAGCAGGCTGTGTTATCTGCTCAGTATCATTCAAGAAGCATGAGTGCATATTCAGATGTCAGAGAAAATCTAAAATCATGGGGAAATATATTTATGTCTCGTGAAATTATTTTGCTATTCTTGGATCATTTTGGGGATTTCTAAAATATTTTTTGATAAATGAAAGATTTAAAAGCCTCTTTTCTAAATCATCTTTCTCAACTTTTCCTTGAACTTTATTGTGAGAAAAAATATAGTGTTTTTATTATCTTTTTCTTACTTAAAAATAGAGTTTAGGCTGCCTAAAATTTTAACAACTTTTATATAAATGTATCTTTGTTCTTACATATCAGAGGGCTAGAAGAAACAAAAGAACTATATAATGTATACATTTTTGTCTTACCAAACCAGAACAAAGTCTATTTTATGAGTGATGTTTATTTTGAAAATCTGGACAAAACCCTGAACATTAAGGGCATAGTTCAGCTATGTGTTGAAATTGCTATGTATGTTGACAGAATTTACCATTGAATGGAAAAATGAGAAATTTTTACTTTGAAACCTGCCCTCTACCAAGCTGTCAGCACTACGACCCCATAGATAGCATGAAATAAGTTGTATTTTGAGAACGATTGCATTGCCTTGGACTGTAAACCTCCTGTTGATCCTAGTTCGAGGCATTGCATCAAATCCCAAGACTGAATAATCTGATCTGGAAAGTCACTGTCCAAGACTTCATGGTTTCTAATTCTGGTGTTTAACAATTTGCAAGACATCTATTATTTTGCTTTAAATTTCCAGCATAATATTTTGCCAAATGAGGAATATAGTCTACGAAGTTTTATTTCTAATTATCTCTTAGGTATTTATTACTTTAAAATTTGATTAAAAGATAAATATCTGCTTTATAACCAAGCATAAACTTGTTTGCCTAAGCCAAACAATTCAGCTTTCTTCTGTAAAGGTGCCAGGAATTTGCAACCTGCTCTTCCTCCTGCTGTTTGGTACTCATGGGCACTTAAATTGTGATCTGCTTTTGTGAAAATTGTCTTTTAAGGGAGACAGCTCCATTAGCAGTTTCATCAGTCAGCATAAGAGTATCTTATATTCATACTGATACTTTCTTTGGTGTGTGTTTTTTTTTTATTTTCTTATTATTAGTTCATTTTAGAAATAAAAAAAAAAACACCATATGAAAAAGAAATTTTTCTGTAGTCAATGCTTTGCCGGTCCAGGAGGAAAAGCAGAGAATTCTGGCTGAGAACATCCTGAGAGAACTGCTGCTGGTTCAGCTCGCTACCATCTGAGCATGCTTGGAAGCTGCCTTTGCTATCTGTTATTGAAGCAGGGATTCTGGGACAAGGTCATCTCCAGGTTACTTTTCAAGGAAATTTTTCTGCCTTCTTTTGCCTCAAGTTCCAACTGAGAGACCTGAGATGTCACACGGTTCAGATCTTTTCCACGTGAAGGCATTCTGGTTCGAGTTGTAGAGAACTCCATAGCCATGCGTAGATTGCACTCTTTGTGGCCTGGATGACACTGTAAATATAGAGTAATTCTCAAGGTAATTTCTACCCTGTGTTTACATTGGCTGCTGATATGTGTAGTCCTGGGGCTCTCCAGCCTCCCAGGGGACAGTTCTGTTACTGGTGGCGAATCTATATCCTTATGGTTCTGTAGCAACCTGAATTCCTGCCTCCTCAGAAGAATTTGAGCGCATATGGCAGAAGGAGAAGCCAAGGCAGACTTTAGAGCAGGAGTGAAAGTTTATTAAAAAGCTTTAGAACAGGAACAAAAGGAAGAAAAGTACACTTGGAAGAGGGCCAAGCAGGCGTCTTGAAAGCCAAGTGCATGGTTTGACCTTTTGACTTGGGGTTTTGTATGTTGGTTCGCTTCCAGGGTCTTGCGCTGCTTCTCCTGACTTGCCCATCTCCTTGGGAAGCTGCTGATCACCAGTTTCAGCTGCTGATCACCAGTTTCAGCTGCTGATCACCAGTTTCAGGTGTTTTCTATCTATTAGGAGACGGGCTTTCTCTGGTGCCAGCTGTGACCAATTATTACTTTAGCGAGACAGTTAACAACCACCCTGCCCAACACCTGATGGTCACTGGGCACTCCTGGTATGTGTGGGGCAGGAGGAGCCCTCTCCTGCCCTGCTCATACCTGACTAGCTACCCACTGTAACAGTTTCAGTGGAGCCACTCGATTTATTGAAAATGTGTTCCTGAGCCTAAAACGTAACTCCAGCAATTTTCTTGGCCTTCTATGCTACCCCTAAAGGATTTCATCTTTAGCTGCCCTGAGATTATCGTCTCTGGTTGTCCCTTGAGAATGAGCGGGATTAATTTCTTCAATGAGAAACACATTTTGCAAAATACACAGCTCTTGACAGTTAATGTTCTAGTCTGCTGAAAACTTGCACATCTACTTAACACAGCATTTGCATTTCTCATTGGCTCCTCTAATTCAAAAAGAAAGTTTATTGCTCTGATACTTAATTTTAAGATCATTTGGTATACTCATCACCCCTCCTTCCTTGTGTACCTTGATTCTATTTCTCTGCTTATCTCTCCACCTGTATTTATTTATCTTTACATCCTATCCTTCAAATTTAAACTTTAGTTAATCCATATAAAAAAATCTCAAAATACAAATATAGCACATTTAGTTGGTTTTAACCAAGTAAAGGCTTAGGCATCAACCCCAAGGTTATAAGCTACTGGGTTCATTAGATTTTTATATCCCATTAATGTGCATAAAAAGTCCATGAAAATATTTCTGCTAATCCACATAACTGAATCATTTTACTTATTAGAGCTAATTTCTAGCATCAAACAAGCCACTATTTTCGTTGATGAAAATCTAATATGTATTATACTAATTAGTAAAGCCTCTGGAATTGATGAGAGATACACATAGTTGAAAGAACTTATAATAGCCTTCTCTAAAACTTAGACATTCAGAGTAAATGACAGCTGATCACCAGCACTGGGTTATGAATACCTAGAATATAGATTAAGCTAACCCAATGCAAAAGCGTGCATTCAAACACACTGACACATAAACACACACTGAATTGTTTTTCATTACAGTGGCATAATACTTCCCTCCAGAATGTGAGATTTAGGATAGTGAGAACTTGTTTGTTCATCAATGCATCATTACTTCCTATGACTATGTCTAGTACATAGTAGGCACTCACCAAATCTTTCTTGAACATCTTTTTTCAAATGCAATTAATACACCATCAGATCATTGAGGAGGTACATGAACAGAGATTAAAATCTAGCAAGAGAGACCCTAGAGGAAGGAGTCCATGTCCCATCAGCTTCTGAGGAAAAGATAGAACACAGAGCAGGACTTTGTCTCAATTACAGTGACTGCCTTAGAAACCCTGGTGACATGTCCTCACCAGCTTCATCCCTAAATGGTCTTATATCCAAACTTTGTTACAGAAGACTCTGGCTAATATCTCAGTTTTCATTCCCTTTTTTTGTGGTCAACAACATTCTTCTCTTTAGCACGATGAACTGCTTCAGAACAGGGATTGTGTCTCATCTTCCTAGTTTTTAAAATTCTTAAGCTCAGTAAAAAAGTTTGTACTCAGTATTTATTGTATAAACGTAAATAAATAAAAAAGTTTCTAAACATTATTGGTCATTTTCAGGTGCATAGATAATTATAATCTAAATTAGTAGATTGAAACTGTATTGGCATCAGCATGTCCTCTGAATGTCCCTTTTTGTTGTTATTTGAAAGGATTTTTAAAACATTTTAAAATCTTGAATGGGAGGATCTTTTAAAGTTATTTTTTAATGTAGAATGCAAGACAAAATAAGAAGTTCTGGTTAATTGATAGTTCTTTTAGACTGGTCTCCAACAGAAAAAATAGATACTTATCAGAATTGTTTCTTTGTGCTATATGAGAGGAGACATTCATAAAGTCTGTTGCATAAAGCTGAGCAAAAATGAATGGCCTGTTATCTTTCTTTTCAGAGGCAGAGTTGAGGCATAAAGGACTTTATCCACAGTTTGAAAATATCCATAGTTTGAAGATAATATATGCTTTTTTTCCCGGTGTGGGCAATATCTGTGCATTTCAGGGAGGAACAAGCTCATGGAGGGGCCGTCAGCACCCATCTCTGTGCACACCTGCCACTCAAGGAGCACATTTAGCCTGCAGCTAATGTCTGCTGTGATTGATTCCCGGCAAGCCTCTCAAAATGGATGTCACTCCAGGCTCTTAAAGGATATTTTTTTTGGAATTGTTTAACCTCCTAAGAAGCAATAGAAGTTCTTAAAAATAACTTTTATGCCAGAAGTTGAATAACTTTGTACAGCTTGTTTTTGTTTTTACCAGAATATGTAGAGAGAACTTAATGAGGTGCCATATGTCAAGTCTGGAGTCAGATTAAAAACAAATAATTAAAATATATCCCTTTTCCATCAAAACAGATTGTGATATGTTGGTGGAAGGAAGCTGAATCTGACATGTCATGTTTTGACAGTTATTTTTTTCAAGAAAAAAAATCAGTCATATTGTTAGAAGTATTGTACTTGAAAGTTGTATTTTTCTTCCTGTGGAATAAAAAACTGGAAACTTAAAACTGTGGAAAGTTTTCAGTCATAATTAATTGAACCTGCCATATCTATTAACCTGCCATAATGAAATAAGGAAGGCACATATTTTGGGACATATGGAAGCATCTTAGGAACATTCGTTTGGCATACAGACGTCAAAGAGTAAGAGAAATGTTGCGAGGTTTTATGTGTGTTGATGGTGGGATGTGTGTGTATGTGTGTGTTGTGTGTTTGGGCAATTTCATATTTCTCCCTAAATTCAAATTGACTTTAACTATACAACAGATTATTCCTCAATTAGGACATTTTCCAGTATTTTTTTTTTTCATGAATGAGAGGTTGATGATAAGTTCTTGTTGACTTTTTTAACATTAAAATATAATACTTTAGGCCAAGTCTTCAGTATGTAAAAGTAAGAATATAACTTGTATAAATAATGAGATTTCTATTCTTACTTCACAGAATGGCATAGAAATAAAGCATTCAAATCGCCACTTTGGTCAGTCCCACAAGGGAATATTTGATGGCATCCTCATCACAGGGGACTTTAAACACATAACCTGGCCGTAGAGCGAGAACTTTTCAGACCCCACCTGGATCTAACTAAGCAGTTGGGCTTCTCAGCGGGGGAGGTAAAACCCTGGGATCTCTTGTTAAGCCAGCTTCACACAGGGAACTTAAATGAGCCTGGAAGCTCCATGAGGTCACAGGATTAATCAAGATGGTCAAAAATAACAACACTTTCTGGAGATGAAGGTCAGGGATGCTCAGAGTACACAGGCCAGCGTAGGTGGAATTATCCGAAAGCTGGTTTCTCACCCTAAGAGCCCAGTTCTTTGACAGCACACTTGCTTTTGGTTGGGGGAAGCTAGGAAGGTCACCCAGAAGGCTTTTTGAGGTATTCATGCTAATTATATCTGTGACAAAGTCGCACCATTAGGGGCTTTTTGCCAGATCTCTGGTTGGCAAGATTGTGCGACACTGTGGGAGTTTACCTGCTCTTTAACATAGAAGGACCCCTGGTGTGATTCTGTCCTGAGCGGCTGTTCTCTTGAGCAGTAGTCATTTATCTCCGTCCACCTTCTCTCCCACCTAAGTACCTGCCACCACCTCATGGAAGATTCAATGGGCATGGACACAAGCACCCTGAGGCCCCAGAATTATCTTTTCAGTTGTGAACTAAAGGCCAACAAAGATGATCACTTTAAGGTAGATAATGATGAAAATGAGCTCAAGTTATCTTTAAAAACAGTCAGTTTAGAGGTTGATGCAAAGGATGAATTGCACATTGTTGAAGCAGAGGCAATGAATTACAAAGGCAGTCCAATTAAAGTAACACTGGCAACTTTGAACATGTCTGTACAGCCAATGGTATCCCTTGGGTGCTTTGAAATACCACCACCAGTCGTCTTATGGTTGAAGTGTAGCTCAGGACCAGCACATATTAGTGGACAGCACTTAGCAGCTGTGGAGGAAGAGGCAGAGTCAGGAGATGAAGAGGAGGAGGATGTGAAACTCTTAAATATATCTGGAAAGCAATCTGCCCCAGGGGGTGGTAGCAAGTTTCCACAGAAACAAGTAAAACTTGCTGCTGATGAAGATGATGATGATGATGATGATGATGATGATGATGATGATGAGGAAACTGAAGAAAAGGTGCCAGTAAAGAAATCTATATGAGATACTCTAGCCAAAAGTGCACAAAAGTCAAATCAGAATGGAAAAGACTCAAAACCATCAACACCAAGATCAAAAGGACAACAATCTTTCAAAAAACAGGAAAAAAACTCCTAAAACATCACAAAGACCTAGTTCTGTAGAAGACATTAAAGTAAAAATGCAAGCAAGTATAGAAAAAGGTGGTTCTCTTCCCAAAGTGGAATCCAAGTTCATCAATTATGTGAATAATGGCTTCTGGATAACTGACCAGGAGGCTATTCAAGATCTCTGGCAGTGGAGGAAGTCTCTTTAAGAAAATAGTTTAAACAATTTGTTAAAAATTTTCTGTCTTATTTCATTTCTGTAAGAGTTGATGTCTGGCTGTCCTTTTTATAATGGAGAGTGACAGCTTTCCCTGCCATGTTTGATAAATGTTGTCCAGGTTCCATTGCCAAGAATGTGTTGTCCAAAATGCCTGTTTAGTTTTTAAAGATGGAACTCCACCCTTTGCTTGGTTTTAAGTATGTATGGAATGTTATGGTAGGACATAGTAGTAGTGGTGATCAGACATGGAAATGATGGGGAGACAAAAATATACATGTGAAATAAAACTCAGTATTTTAATAAAGTTAAAAAAATAGAAGGACCATCCCATCTTTTATTTGCTAGAAGTGGGCATCTAAGCATTATCCCAGAGATTCCTTTGTAGGGATTTCCGGAAATCATCTCCTAGCTCAGTGTTGTGAGATCTCTTATCTTGATGATGCACCCTTGCTGTTCCCTCTGGGGTTTTGTTTTTGAACTGAGGAAGGTCACAGAGACCATGCACTTTTCTCTAGACAGCCAATGTCATAAACCACTAGCTGAGGGGTAGCACACAGTTTGTAAAGTATTTTGATCTGAAAGTCAGGAGACTTGGATTGTAATTCCAGCTTTGCCAAGGATGAATGTCGTGACCTTTGAGATTTAAATAATTTTGACCTCAATTTTTCTCCCTAAAATTGAAGTCGTTGTCATGTTTACCTCATAGGGTTATGGAAAGGATAAACTAGTGATACTATTGTTACCTTATGCTCACAGCATGACAGCACTGGTGACCCTCAGTGGAGGGGATTGCAGGAGAAAACTAAAGAATTAACTAAAGAATTCTGCTTAGAGATCAGGAGTACAAGTTTGAATGTGGAACTATTTGTGCTCAAGGCCCAGCTCTTGCATTTACCATGAGACCTTGACTAAGTTACTTAACCTCTCTGTGCCTCAGTATCTTCACCTGTTAAAGTGCTAATTTCATAAGGTTTTCAAATGTAAACCATTGTAAGTTCTGAACTTAAGGCTGTGTGCAGATTAGGTGGTCTTATATGTATATTACTGTATCCCCTAATGCTATGCAATGAGGCTTGCAATTGAATATTTCAAACCCGTTTTTCCTCACTACCCACATACATCTTCCCCCTGAGCAGTAGGACATGTCCTTGCCATGATTGACTTCTGGCTCTGCAAGTTTGTATCATGTGTTGATGCTATGAGTAGTAGGGGTATTCCTGGAGGCATTCCACACTTGAACATCTAGCAACAGCATGACCACGCAAACTACGTAAATATTACCAACTTGAGCCAAAATGTGTCTCCACAGTTGACAATCAACAAATACAATACACAATACAATCAGATGGTATTATATTGGAGTTTCATGAATATACGTAAAAAGGAAAAGGTAGAACAGGCAGGGGAAATCAGGAATCACAGCTGGAATGGAGTCAAGGAGGTGGAGCTGAAAACTGACACAATATTAAATGCAGGGCTTAGGAGGGGGCTCATTAAGAAAGCCAGATTTAGCCAAGCACAGTGGCTTATGCCTGTAACCCCAGCATTTTGGGAGACTGAGGCAGGCAAATCAGTTGAGCCCAGGAGTTTGAGACCAGCCTGGGAAACATAGCGAAACCGCATCTCTACAAAAAATACAAAAATTAGCCAGTCATGGTGGCACACCAGTCATCTCAGCAACTTGGCTGAAGTGGGAGCATCACCTGAGCCCTGGAGGTAAAGGCTGCAGTAAGCAGAGATAGCGCCACTCACTGCCTTCCAGCCTGGGAGACAGAGTGAGACCCTGTCTCAAAATCAAACAAATGAACAAACAAACAAAAAAAGGCAAGATTTGTGTGAAGACTTACCAGTAGTGAGAAAATTAACAAAGCGGATTATCTTAGAAAAGTTACTTCCAAGAAGAAGGGCCAAAAACCCACAAAAACTAATGGCAAACACCCAAGGAGAAGCATGCCTGCTATTCAAGAACCAGGAATAAGGGTCAATGGGGCTGGAGTGCAGTGAGGGAGGTAGAGAGTGACAGGAAGGGGTGTATAGAAAAGGGGGTCAGGGGAAGGAGAGGCAGAAAAATTATGTAGTGTCTTCTGACCTTACTGATTCTTTTCTCAGAGTAAAATGCAACCCAATATATGGTTTTGAGCCAAGTAAAGACACACTTTCATTTCATGTTTAAAGAGGGTTACAGTAGTAGCTGGAGTAAATAGACTGACTGTTACAGCAATCTAGGTAAAAGAAGATGATGGCTTCAAGCACTGTGGACAGATAAGGAGAAATGTGGAAAGTAATGGGAAGTGGCCACAGATGCATTTTGAAGTAGATCCAACAGGATGAGCTGATACAGTAGACACAGAATGAACAAAACAGAAGAGTCAAGGACAACCTTATCAAGATGCTTGGCCAGAGAAATGAAAATGATCGAGTTTATACCAGCTGAGAGGGGGAGGTCTGGGGATGGAGCAGGTTAATGGGAAAAGATCAGCCTAGTTTAGGACTTGAGTTTCAGAGACCTGTTAAATAGCTAAACAAAGATGTGAACGGGCGTTTGAAAATTTGAGTATGGAATTTGGGAGAAAGGTCTGAGCCTGTGACTTAAATTTGGGAGTAGTTATCATATAAACGTTGTTTAAAATCAAGTAACTGTATGAGGTCATCAAGGAAATGAGTACTACCTATATAAAGAAAAGACCAAACATATGCCTTTCCATTACAAGGCTTCTAAATAGAACTAAATCTGTGAGAGGTGTTAAATATCACAGTCTTCAATTTATCATCCAAAAGTCAGCCCATATCTTTGTCAACCTATAATTGCCAAACGCATTGCAAGTGATAGGAAAGCTATTTAATTATATTTATTCTACAGAATTACTTTCATAGACCATGATTCAAAAGTACGCATTGACTGTCACCAGGAGTGATATAAGCAGTAGTGTTATGGGGACAACCTCTGTATGATTTTACAAACTTGCTTCTGGGAATTGTGTCTATTACTCATCTCCACAAGAGAAATCGTGGTTTAGTACTTTCTTTCTGGATCCCCAGAAAGACAGGTAAGGCTTGTCTTTCCAAAGACCTGATATTTTTGGTTCTGATGCAATAATGAGAAATACATATTTTTTGAGTTTCCTTTCCGTGGCTACTGTTGAATTAACATGGGAGAGTGGTTAAATGCCAACAATTTGGGAGTAGACCATCATCTGGTTTCCTGTCTCCCTCTATCACTAACTCACTGTGGCACATTGAGAGGTTACTCAACTTGCCTTTTCTTTAGTTTTCTTATTTGTAAAATGAGGACAATAGCATTAGCTACTAGGTCTGGGAAAGGATAAAATTAACTTATTTATCCAAGGCATTTATCATACTTATTTAACATATATTAGGCCCTATGTAAATTTTAGCTATAATTATTGGTAGTACTACTATTAATAGGTAATATTTATGGAGATTTGACTACGTTCCCGGCATTATTTTAAACAGTTTACAGAGATGATCTCATTTAGCCTCTACTTTATAAACTGCACATTCTTATTGTTGCTACTCTATGAATGGTGTACACAGAGAAGGGGGAAATCATCACTTTCTGTAGCCTGAACTTTCCATTACACATTCTCTATCTCTTTCCCTATTTATTTGACATTTGTTGTTTATTATTCAGCAGCTGTTCAGTCTTATTAATAAAAATAATGTCAACCTGCCTTCAAAGGTGAGGGTAAAAAAAATAAACTGTTTTAAAGCTCCAAAAGTTTTCCAAATTATGTATAAGTGCTCTTTAGAATATTACACGTTTTGTACTACCTCATTGAAAGACAATATACTAGAACATGAGAAGCAATGGATTGAGCATCAGGACATGTGGGTTCTACTGGCAATTTTGGCACTAATTCCTAGGTAATTTACTTCTAGACATTTAAACCCTCTAGATCACTGCTACTCCAAGTGCCAGTCTATCGGACATAAGGATCAAGTACAGTGTACTCAAGGAAATCAACACTGCTTCCTCCACCAAAGCGTTGTTCTCCAGAAAAACTGTGAGCTAAAAGAAACATGTGCTTAGGAATGTGATAGACTTACACGTGGCTAGCTGGCTGATCTCTCGGCAGAGGGACGATCATAGTTGCGGGATGCCGTAGCAGCAGTCTGTGGACTACGGTTCTAGTAACATCGCTTTAGAGCTTACAATCAGCATCTGTAGAAGGAAAGAGATGGCTCTTTTGCTGGTGGGCTCAATGATTTGTATTTGTAACAATCTGTGTAAAACCATGATTGCCATTGTAATACCAAGAGAAAAGCCAAGCCAACTGGAAGTCATAGACCTTGCCTTGACTACCTCAATACGAGAAAAATGATACCTGCATCATCAATTGTCCTCCAGCATCAAAGCCACTGTTTGCACCTACTGCTCAGTTCTCACCCTAAGAGAATGATGCTTTCATGGAGGAGATGAACAGCTACTCAGACTTTATGGTCACCAGCTGAGTATTGCTTTAGGAAGACCTCTCTTACTCGGCGCAGTCCTGCATGCACCATTGGTACTTAGTCTTACTTACAAGATGTTTGTTTTACTTTTCTCCTCCTTTAAAAAGAAACTCATTCAAGTGGTCACTTACATACAGCAGCTGGAAGTCTTTAGGAAGGAGTATTGGGGTTCACAAGGAAGAAGGAGGAGACACACCTATCTTTCTGAAGCTGTTTGAACTGAATCACACCAGCGCTTCTGGTCAGCAAATGCTGTACCAAGCCTGCCCTACATGCTTTTAGAGCCAACATTTTTTAATCAAGAAGACCCACTGTATGGTAAGGGCCAACAAATACACTGGAAAACAGACAATCCAGTAGCTCTGATCTCCAGCTACCACCTTAGGCTGTGCACAACATGGAGAGCATCCAGGGCCCCATGCTCTCCACCAGCCCAGGAGGAGCTGCGGCTGCAGTGGTTTGGGTCAGATTCTGTTGTACAGCTTGAGATAAATAGAAGAAAATTAGAAGGAAAAATTACATAAATTGCAACTGAGGTGGTAAACTCATTTGACACATATTCATTTAAACCAAAGGTGCAGCACGTTCACATAGTTCGATAATAAATGTTGATATTTGTTACACAAGTGGGCATCTAAATTCCATGCACAAGGCAAGAAGGGAGGATCTGTATTGCTAGCATCTTAACTGTCGTTGTGGACTTTTTCTCAGAACAATTAATTTTCCTTGCCACTCTGTTTTATCTGACTAAGGTGCTTGCTCAGGCTCTGTCCCCATGAGTATGTGCTGTCCCACTACAGTCCCTATAAGGTAAACTCCCCTCACACCTGTAATCCCAGCACTTTGGGAGGCTGAGGCAGGCAGATCAGTAGGTCAGGAGATCGAGACCATCCTGGCTAAACCCCATATGTACTAAAAATACAAAAATTAGCTGGGCGCGGTGGTGGGTGCCTGTAATCCCAGCTACTTGGGAGGCTGACGCAGGAGAATCACTTGAACCCAGGAGACGGAGGTTGCAGTGAGCCAAGATTGCACCACTGCACTCCAGCTGGGCAACAGAGCAAGACTCCATCTCAAACAAACAAAACAAAGATAAACTCCCACTTAGGTGTGTCTTTATAACTTAGGGGAGAAGAGTCAACATTTATTGAGCACTTGCTTTCTGCCTGGTTTTGTATGAGATACTTTTGAAACATGAATTCCTCTAAAGCTTACAGCAACCTTCAAGACAGCTAAAATTATTCTCATTTCATACCTGCTCTATTTTATTCAAAATATAACTACCAATATACCGTTTTAGAAGTGTAACCAATTCTTGATATTTTCTAGCAGATGTTGGCCATTGTGCCAGTTAATTTCTGTCTATTTCAGGAATACATATTCACCCATATGTAAGCCTTCATCATCACAATGATTCGAATTGGTGTGTCTCATTTCTTATTGTTGCCTAAAACACAACCAATAGCCATGGTTTATGACAAGCTATGTTGCCTTGAATATTAACTTCCCCTGCATCATTTTTTTCTTAATGGTCATTTTTTCTTAATGCTGTGAAATAATACCTGCCAATGTCTACTTAGCACAGAAACCAAAACGTTAGGTCTGTGATTTATCCAAAATTAACACACATACCATGGATGGTTGTATCGACGAACGACATCCTGACTCAGGGCCTGAGGAGACTGATGTTTATAGCCAAGGCTGTGTCCCAGGGAGATCCGCATAATTGGTTTCTAAAATATCCGTACTGCAGGACGAGAGTTACCAGGGAAATCTAATCCCTTTTCCACCTCCCCTACAACCTAGGAACATTAACAAGGAAGTGGAGCCGAGGAGAAATCCTGGGGCACCTGTTGCCTCGGAGTGGCACAGGAAAGGGCCAGCTAATTGAGTTTGAGGTCTAATTATGCTCAGGCTCTAGGGCTTTCAGCTGTTGTTAGTTTGGATGCCAATTAAGATCTTATTTCCTCTTTCATAAGAGAAGTCTTGAGGAAATGGCGGTTTTATTTCTTTTCAAGGTGGCATGTCTCCCTTATTGACCCTTTGTTTTATTGTGAGCCACTTAATACACTGTTGGCTGAAAGGGAATTAGGCTCAATCCTACACGTAAGTAAAATAAAACAATATTTCTTCTGTAGAGCTGCAGTCTACCTGTTAGACCTAAAATCAAACAACATAAATGCGAAGTGAAATGAGAATAAAACTAGCCTGCTCACATTCACATAGTATTTTATTGCTTCCAGAGAAAATGTAGGATGACTATTAAACCTAGAGAATGTAAACTAAGAGAAGACTCTGTGGAGCTTTGAGGTTTTGTTTTGTTTTGCCTTATTGTTTGTTTGTCCAATAATGTGTTTGAGAGAGGTCAGGGATAGTGGCTGCAATGGTTAGTTAGGCTCTATCTAAACTAAACATCGATTTTTGACAATATGGGGGAAAGACAACATTTTCTGAAAGAAGGAACATCTCACTGTCACTAATGAGAACAATATATAATAGTTCAATAAAGCCACTACATTTTTTATAAAGGTAATAGTCTACCTTTGAATTATTTTATGTTAAAGATATTTTTATTGAACTTAGTTTTTTAAATGAATTTGACTCGGATAATGTTATATTTTCTGGTCCAATCTGGATGGGTCTTGTTTTCTTTCATTATAATGTGAGTTTCAGTCTTCTTACTGTGTGCACATATTCTGATCCTGGATTCACACTCTCAGCAGAAAAATTTCAGGCCCCATTTCTGCCTTACCCAGAAAAGAGAAACTCTTGTTCCCTCAGGACTACTAGGGAGAAAACATAAGACATTCTCAACACTCAACTTCTTGGAAACTGAAGCAACTTACTTGATAGGCAAGACTAGGCCCTAGGTGGGTCTAGTCATATTATTTAAATCAATGTGAGATACACTTTTGCCCCCTCCATGGGATCCATTTGCCCGCAAAACTGTTTTCTTGTCTCTGCCTCCACTTTCCTCCATTCTTTTTACCAACCTGAAGAGGCCCAACTCCCTTGTAGAGCCACCTTTTCTGTGGCTGGGGTGTCTAGATTCGAATCAGAAAAATAAGACACCCTAATTTCACAGAGACTTTAATAGAAAGAATGCATTACACAAGTGTCAGAAGACAAAGATGCCAAATAGAACTGATAATACAACAATCAGAAAACATCTTTAATATAATGTTCCCCTCCAGCCTGAAAGGGTAAAAGAAATACCCTGGAACCTGAGGGCAGCTACAACTGTGGTAATCCTGTCTGGCTTGGCAGACGAGAGACACACAGCCCCTACCAGATATGTCTCTGAGACAAAGACAGAGAAAAACACCCTCAGGTCTTTCCTTCCATGCTCTAATCTTTGAGACTTCCAATGACCAAAGCAGTCAGCATCAGACGAAAGGGAGTACAGAAGGGCCTGGAAAATCAGAAGTATTCCTTGAGATTTAGAAGAAATCAGAAATATTCAGAAGAAATTCAGTTATGCAAAGTTAAAATGTTTAAATACCCCCCATCAACTCTGCTAAAGTGGTTATTTCCTGGCAGTGGTCTCTGATAAATTTCTATTGCCTGTTACATGTTGTCTGACAATGTTTTTTAAAACTATTTCCATAATTCCACATTTTGTCTCTCTTTGAACTTTCAATTATCCCTATGTATTTTCACTCAGCTATACAAAGATTTTAGCAGAAATATTAATTTCTAGATTGGGTCTTAGAAGAAAAAAAACTAAACTCTTCAGTTGGAGAGAAATAAGCAGATTTCTTTCTGAGTAAGGATAAAAATTAAATTGTTAACCAGTATTGGTAAGACTACTCCCTATTCTTATCCCATTCCTGCACTCGTTTTCTGAGATATAAACTCTGAGATGAAGTAGCTTACCTCTCCTCTATTTTAGAACTAAATCAGACTGAAAGCACACAAATATCCCAAAGCAATTGAAATAAGCAAAGTTTCCATATATTTCATGCAATAAGAAAAGGCTATGACAAGCCCCAAGGACCTGCACAATGGCTCTGCAAGCTCACCAAAGACCCATTTTCCTCCTATATTTTTGATTTTTTTATATTGTTGCTGCAAAATGGCTGCTGTACCTGTAAACATTGTATCCACATTTTAAGCAGAAAGAAGGTGGAAGGGCATAGGCAAAAGAGAAAATTGCATCTATTCCTTTTCAAAGGCTCTTCAGAAGGATTGTTCATTTACATATATCCTTGGGAAGACCAGACTAGAGTGCATGACTGTGACAAGAAAAATTAATAGTTTTGGCTGAGCACTTTTCTACCTTGCTCAAAGCAAGTTCCACTAGCTGGTAATAAAGGGGACTGAGATCATTTGGACAAGTGTCAGTATCCGATACAGCCCATTCTTTGGTCTATCCAACATCCATACCTGCACTGTTCCCATCCATACACATCCTTAAAATATGCTTCCTAACTCCCCTAGGGAAATGACCACAAAGTCTCACCCACCCCAAAGTCTAGCATTTTTGTGAATTATACGGTCCTCTGCCTATAAGGTAAAATGTGTCTCTTAACCATCTGATAATGAATTGGCACAAGATACCCATCATACAATAATGGAGAAGAAACAAGATAATCTCTTGGTCTGGATGGGTAGAAAGGGCAACACGGCAGTTCCTGGAACATAGCACAAGTCAAGACCATCTGAAAAGGAATGGTAAGTACCTTGCCCTAACAGAGAGGTGAATCTCTTGGTTTTATCTATGGGACATTTTTCTCCTTTGTTGCTCTTCATGACCCAACAGCTCTGCCTTCTGGGTAGATTGCCCACATTAAATTTCTCCATGAACAGAGTGGGGTGGGTGCTAGGGAGAATATCCTTCCTGGAAGATGTACCATTTTGCAGCCCACTTCTATGGTACAAATTTAGGGCATTATGGGATTTCTTAGTGGATGATGAAAAAGGCTGTTGATGCTCTGTTTGGAGTTGGCAATGCACGTTTCTCAAACAACACAGAATTCATGTCTGTCTACTTACTATTAATTCTACATGGAGTAACTGTAGCCAAAGTTGTCGTCTAGGCATATTCATCAGATCATTTTACTTTTTAATCTCAGCAGCAGTTGTCTGTGGTCTATCCTTATCCCTCCCTTAAATTACGGGCTGTGTTCTGAGGCAATTCAAAACAATAGTCTCTAGAGAGAAATAACAACGTCCTTGCTCAAGACCTGGTGGAAAATTTTCTCTCTTTGTCTTGCAGATTCTAATTGAGAGGTGTTTGAAAAAGGCCTAAGACCCCAAAATTATCTACTACTAAAATGGTTGCTTTTCAGCTACAGCATATGCAAGTTTCAGTTTAGGATATAAAAATTGGCTTTTTAAATCATATAGTCTGGATTTAGAAACTCGTGTTAGGTAATAGTTTAACTAGATTTGACAGTCTGATTTAGGCTTGATAGATAAGAAATATTTAAAAATGTGTGAATTTGAAAATGAGTGGAGAAAAGTGAAGCCCAGAACTGGTGTATTTTCTTCATAATTGGATTATATAGCAGTCACAGGATGCAAACCTATTATTTATCTGTTTCCTCTATCCCTAATTTAATGTCTATAAGTATCTGAATTTAAGAAACACAAATTCTAAAGATCTAATGTACAACACAAAGGCTAAAGTTAATAGAATTGTATTGTATTAGGGATTTTTGCAAACAAATAGGTTGTTTTCATGAAAAGTAACTGAGGTGATAGATATATTAATCTGCTTCACTACTATGACCATTTTACTAATGTATCCCAAAACATCATATTGCAAACCTCAAATATATGCAATAAAGTATATTAAAATTTTAAAAACAAACAAACAGAAAATCAGTCTCAGTCAACACAGATTTTGGACTGCTGGTAGAGAATAACCCTTGCAGGAAACTCTCCATGTCTCTATTTAAAGGCTGACAGTACTACACCAAGCTCATGCTTCTTCACAGGGAGGACTTTACCGAAGGTGGCATGCAGCAGCCAACATAGCCATACCTTCTGTATTTTTCCTACCAGTTATCCTCACTCTGTAGTTACAGTTAGTGCTTGGTTGTATGTGCCCAAATATCACAAACTACAGTTTCCAAAAATGTTTTTATTGACCAAAATTGATCTCGGGTTTCTAAGCTGGGATGGTTGCATCCTCAATTCCCACTATCTTTCTCCTCCCCTCTACTAATTCCAAAACCTAAGCTTGTTATTTTCGTTAACAAGTGGTAAATGAAAGCATGCTTAAAACAGCAAGACCTTTATTTTATTTTAACCTACAAGGAGAATGAAGATGAACAGTCCGTATCTGAAAAGGGCCCTCTGCAGTGTTCCCTAAGACTCCATTATCTTCCCATTCCACCACACTTCCAGTGGGACTCTTCTCCACATGACTGCGAGGCAGGACAGCATCTTATGCTATCACAACTTTACTCAAATGAAAGAGATGAGGGATAACAGTGAAGAAAGGAAAGAGGCAATGGACTCAAGAAACAGGCCAAATAAAATGTTTTTGGGGGGAGCTTAGCCCAGAGGCCACACCTGGAAGCATCTGCTTATATCCACTCAGCCAACGTGAGTTGGGGTGACTATTCCCACTTGTAAGGGGTTTACTATCAGGAAACAATTTTGATGGGCACATTAACGTCTCAAAATTGAAGTTGTTTTATATAATATTTGATTATTAAAATCCTTCATCATACAGAAAAGTTGGAAAATGATGCGCTGAAAACTCAAATACACACCATGTGAGTTCTACAGCAGACGTGTGCTCTATTTGCGTTTTCACTTATCTGCCCTTTTATGAGCCATTAATCAATTCTGTTTTTTGATGCATTTCCAAATATGTTGCATATTCCTGTGTATGCCACCCTTAAATACTTCAGATTCTGTATCATTAACTACAATTAAATATTTTATGCTTATTTAATTTACTATGTGTGAAATTAACAAAACTTAAATGTACCTTCATTAAAAGTTAGCAGATGCACACACTTGTGTAACCAAAGCTCAAGTTTTAGAGCACTGCTGTCACTTGAGAAAGTAGCCATGGAACCCTCCCAGTCAATGCTCACCCCATTTCCCCACTCTTCTGACTGTTTAAAGAAAGACTCGTTTCGCCCGTCTTAGCACTTTCTATGAATGGAACCCTACAACGTATATGTTTCTGTGTCTGGTTTCTGTTGCTCAGCAGATGGGTTTTGTGTACCTGTACTCAGCCTTTGTTGTTTCTGAGCAGTCTTCCATTATAGAAACACTCTACAGTGTATTCATCCATTCTCCGGTTGATTGACACCTGGGCCATTTTCAGGTTTTAGCTATTTTGAATGAAGCTGCTTTAAACATTCATGTACAAGTAATTTTGTGAATGTATGCTTCATTTCCTTTGAGGAAATGCCTGGGTGTAGAACCGCTGGGTCATAATGTAAGCGTATGTTTAGAAAATGCTAGACATTTTTCCAAAGCATTTATACAACTTATACTCTCACCAAAAATATATGAGAGTTCTGGTTGTTTCATAGCCTTGCAATCATTTGGTGTTGTGAGTCTTTTTAATTTAAGCAATTCTGGTGGCCACATAGTGCTATCTCATTGTGATTTCAATTTACATTTTCCTGTTGAATAATGATGTTTCATATCTTGTTATAGCTTACTATTTGTATGTCATCTTTGTGAACACAGAGAAGATGTATGTCCATTATTTTATATAAGATAAAATAAAGAGTTTTATTTAATTTTTGACTTGTAGGAATTATTTACATATTTTGGATATAACTTTTTTATCATTCATATATATAAATACTAGGTAGTTGTTATTCAAAGACAAATAAAATATATTCTAGTCCCTAAATCAAATAAGTTTGAAATATAGACTGAGTGAACTTGATTAATGATTCATATTCTTTTTCTTGAACATATTTTGGGAAGCATTTTCTACCCTAATGCAGAAGGTTTATCATGGAGTCATGAAATTGTAAGCTGGGATAGTCTATGAGTTTCCTAGGCCGCTGTAACAAAGTACCACAAGCTGAGTGGCTTAAACAACAGGAATGTGTTGTTTCACAGTTCTGGAGGCTGGAAGTCCAAGAGCAAAGTGTTGACAGGGCTGTGCTTCCTCTGGAGGTGCTAGGGAAGGAAGGATCAGTTCCATGCCACTCTCCTAGCTCCTAGTGATTTGCTAGTAACCTCTGGTGTTCCTTGACTTACTTATAGACGTGTCACCCCAATTTTTGCCTTCACGTTCACATGCATTATCTGTGTGTAGGTCTCTGTGTCAAAATCTTTCCTTTAGATAAGAACTCAGTCATATTGGATTAGGGCCCACACTAATGGCTATATATTAACTAATTACGTCTGCAAAGACCCTATGTCCAAATAAGGTCACCTGCATAGCCTATGTCCTCAGTGTTAAGACATCAATATCTTTTTGGGGGAGACAATGCAACCCATAACAGATAGGCTCTTCAAGGTGGATTTTTGAAGATTTCTTGGCTCATGTTTGACCCCTCTGGGACACCACTGCCAATATTTCTATTAGCCTCTGCTCCATTGCCCCTGCTGATGAAGGCACAGCTGCCCGACACCAGTTCCTCCATGGGAAAGCTGACAGGAAGAAAATCCTGTGTCCCAATGAATTATCATTTGTTGTCACCCTCTTGTGTTCCACACCTCTACCTACACTACAGGCAGAAGACTGGGTTTTTGGGGGGTCCTCCTATAGGGATGTCATTGAAGATAGGAGCGCTTCCAAACTTAAGTAAAGTAAAGCTTTCATTGTAGGTAAGAACAGCTAATACATTACTTCTTTGACTGTCTGTGTATTTTAGATAATCAAACTCTGGGCTTACTTTTAATACATAATGGGAATTTCCTAACATGAGTGTTAATAAGTTACTTTTATAACTCCCTTGTCAGTAGCAGCTTCATTTATTGGCACAGACCACTTGCAGTAATGCATGGATTTAAGAAAAGCTAGGAAAAGTGATGCATAGTTTTGATACTTAACAATGTTATTTGAATCATTTGTCCTAGTGTTTATGAGTAATATGGTGAACAATCAGGATCCAGTGCTTAGCTTTAGCAACATGGCCAAACTGCCATAAGGCCATATATACCCATATAACCATGAGGAGATTAATCTGAAAACACAGGGGTTATTTTCTTCAACAAAACAAGAGCAAATAACATTTGCTCTCCACAGCAGAACAGTGTCATTAAATAGTGTCGTCATGAGGCTAAGCTTAATGTGCTGTCACTGGACAAGATTAAGGAATGAGCACCAACAGTCCATGATCTAATTCATATTTGAGTAAAGTCATAAAAAAGAGAATAAAATATGGAGGAGAAAGCACAGGGGATAGGTAATAGACCAGGAAACAGAACAAAATAAGGGTACTTTTGGAAAACAATTATTCTTATGGTGTAATGTTTGTTAAAAGCTTCTATATATCATTATTTCATTCTAAATCCAGTGTGTCATCAATGCCATTATTTATGACACAAATAAGTCCCTACATGAAGATGCATCTTCTTCCAAAAGATTATTCCAGGTTGACTTCAGTAAACTCTTAATAACTCCTTTTAATGAGAGACTAGAGTCTGTTCTCTGATGAAATGTGTTTATGTTAAAACAGAGTTCTTGCATGTATACCCCCACTATTTTGCATGCCAGACTTTAATTTTGTGATATAGCCCCCCAAAAGACAAAAACCCCACAACAAAGAAACAATAATGAAATAATAACTACAATAAGAATGAAAAATAAAAGGCACATATGATTATTTAAGAAAACAATTTAGCCCACAATTAATTTTTCTAAATAAAATTTACACTCAATCACCAACAATCTGAGCATTTGTTGGATCATCTGGTTGGCAAGTGCTGCTGGATGAACAGCTGAAAGCGGGCAAAAGGCTCTTCCAGCGCAGCTTGTCTGGGTTCTGAGGGATGCAGAGCACCTCCTGTCACTCAACAGAGAGTTTGCCTTGTGAATATGTAGGAGGAATGTCAGGGAGAAGGTGCAGCTAGAAATAGAAGACTGAGAGCCCTGGTACAATGTAATCAGTGTGAATGATTCCTGACAAGATCCCTCAATGCACCAGAAGTCCAAGTGAGCTATCCCTAGGGGCGATCAGCCTACAGAGGATGTTCTTTCTGTAAGGCAAGGCCACTTTTCATAACCCAGGTGAATTCAGCTCCAGTGGGGCATGGATGACTCACCCTTTCTCCTGCCTCCTCCACTTCTCCAGCTCAGGAGGAAACTGCCTGAAGCCTGCACAAAGCCTTGCCTGTGAAAAGGCCTTGCATGTTTGCCTCTCTCCCTCTCCCCACCCTCTCTGGGACTAAGAGAAATGCCATCTATAAGGAATTGTTTTCACACCAGAATGAAATTCTCTTCTAAAGAACAAATAGAAATGTAGAAATATTTTCCAGTTGAAGATATAAATCGAAAAATACCAAAGATGTCCTCCCCAGTGAAGGCAATATCACTAACCATCTACTCATTCCTGGTATTTTCTAGATTTCTCACTGGGAATTTTTTAAGTCATAGAATGTGTCCTGTTTGTGGTTAAGATTTAAAGAACAATCAGTTCAGCATTTAAAAATGAATATCTAACTTTGTCTTCATATTGGATGATTTGAGATGTTACTTTAAAATATGTTAATTCCTAGCATCCATTCCAGAAATTTGGATTAGTTCCCTCTGAGATGGAGGATGGTATATTTTTTAAATCTTCCCATCTAATTCACTATCAAGTGAAATTTGAGAACCACTGATCTATTATTTATTTATTTTTTATTTTTATTTTATTTTATTTCATTTTATTTTATTTTTGAGACAGAGTCTTGCTCTGTTGCCCAGGCTGGAGTGCAGTGGCATGATCTGGGCTCACTGCAAGCTCCGCCTTCTGGGTTCACGCCATTCTCCTGCTTCATCCTCCTGAGTAGCTGGGACTACAGGCACCTGCCACCACGCCTGGCTAATTTTTGTATTTTTAGTAGAGACGGGGTTTCACCGTGTTAGCCAGGATGGCCTCCATCTCCTGACCTCTTGATCTGCCCGGTTTGGCCTTCCAAAGTGTTGAGATTACAGGTGTGAGCCACTGCGCCCAGCCCCACTACTGATCTATTATATCCGAATTCTAATTTTTCTAATTATAGAAAAACATTCTCATTAATTATTAACCAGGACTCTACAATCTTTTCTTTTGAAAATCACAAAGAAAACATGTCCTAACTCACTCTATAAGGCCAGCATTATGCTAATACCCAAATCAGATAAAGGCATTATAAGAAAACTGCAGACAAAATGACTTTTATGAATACTGTTGCAAAAACCCTCAATAAAATATTAACAAACCAAATTCAACAACATATAAAAATAATTATATAGCATTACCAAGCAAGATTTGGTATACAAAGGTATACAAAGATGGCTCAACATTAAAAAAAATCAATGTAATTCACCATATTAATAGGCTGAAGAAGAAAAATCATGTAATCATTTCAATTGATAGTAAAAATAATTTAAGAAAATCAAACACCTATTTATAATTAAAAATTCTCAGAAAATGAATAATAAAAAGGAACTTGAAGAACTACAAAAACCTATATTTAACGTCATACTTAATGATGAGGGACTAGATAGTTTCTCACTAAAATCAGAAATAAGGACAAAATATCTTGTCTCAGCACTAGTGCCTGCAAATATACAAAAGTCTATTGCTTTCCTATATATCAGAAATGACCAATTTGAATTTGAAACTTAAAAATTTGGTGCCATTTGCAGTAGCACCAGAAAATGAAATACTTGAGTATAAATATAACAAAATATATGCAAGAACAGTACTCATAAAACTACAACTCATTAATGAAATAAATCAAAGAATATGTAAATAGAGGATATCCTATGTTCATGGATTGGAATTTTCAATATGGTTAAGATGTCACTATTTCCCAAATTGAACTATAGTGTCTGTGAAATCCCAATCAAAATTCAGCAAGCTATTTTCTAGATGTCAGCAAACTGATAGGCAAGGACCTGGAATAATGCACACATATGGACGAAAAGCAATTTAGGGGATTTCACCACCCTATTTAAAGACATTGAATGCCATAGTAACCAAGATAGTGAGGTATTGGTGAAGAAATAGACACATAGTCCAGCAAAAATCCACATGAATAAACTGGTGATTTTTGACAAAAGCACAAAGACATTTCAATTGAGGAAGTCTAGGGTTTTGTTTTTGTTTTTGTTTTCAGTGAATGGTTCTGGTACATTTCAATTCTTATGTGAACAAAAAGTTGAACCTAGACACAAAACTTAAACTTTAAACACAAACATAACTCAACATGGATCATAGAACTAATGTAAAATATAAGACTATAAAACTGGAAGAAAATACAGGAGAAAATATATGAAAGACTGGGTTTGGTTATGAGAGTCATTATAACATCAGAATCAATACACATTAAATAAAAAATTAATAAGCTAGTTTTTTCTTTTTCTTTTTTTTTTTTTTTTTCTATTTGAGACAGGGTCTCACTCTATCCCCCAGGCTGAAGTGCAGTGGCAGGATCATGATTCTGCAAACTCAACCTCCCAGGCTCAAGCAATTCTTCTGCCTCAGCCTCCCAAGTAGCTAGGACTACAGGCTTGCACCATGACACTCGGCTAATTTCTGTATTTTCTGTAGAGATGGGGTTTTGTCATGTTGCCAAGGCTGGTCTTGAACTCCTGGACTTAAGCAATCCACCTGCCTCAGCCTCCCAAAGTTCTGGGCCTACAGGTGTGACCCACTGTGCCTGGTGAGATGGATATTATTAAAATTAAAAACTTTTGTTTAGGTAACGACACTGTTTAGATAGTGAAAATGCAAGAAAAAAACAAACAAATTAAAGGCTTGGAGAAAATATTTGCAAAACACATTTGACAAAGGTGATGTTTTTAAGATATATAAAAAATTCAAACTAAATAAAACAGTAATAACTTAATAAAAACTCAGAACAAAAACTCAATGATAAATTAGGTGAGGATTTGATTGAGCACCTCACAAAGAAGGTATACAGATGGCAAGCATAAGAAATTATGTCTAAAATTATTTGTCCGGATGAGCCAAGATGGCCGAATAGGAAAAGCTCCTGTCTACAGCTCCCAGCGTGAGCGACGCAGAAGACGGGTGATTTCTGCATTTCCATCTGAGGTACCGTGTTCATCTCACTAGGGAGGGCCAGACAGTGGGCGCAGGTCAGTGGGTGAGTGCACCGTGCGCCAGCCGAAGCAGGGGCGAGGCATTGCCTCACTCAGGAAGCACAAGGGGTCAGGGAGTTCCCTTTCCAAGGGTGACAGACGGCACCTGGAAAATCGGGCCACTCCCACCCAAATACTGTACTTTTCCGACGGGCTTAGGAAACAGTGCCCCAGGAGATTATAGCCCGCACCTGGCTCAGAGGGTCCTACGCCCACGGAGTCTCGCTGATTGCTAGCACAGCAGTCTGAGATCAAACAGCAAGTCAGCAGCGAGGCTGGGGGAGGGGAGCCCGCCATTGCCCAGGCTCCCTTAGGTAAACAAAGCAGCTGGGAAGCTCGAACTGGGTGGAGCCCACCACAGCTCAAGGAGGCCTGCCTGCCTCTGTAGGCTCCACCTCTGGAGGCAGGGCACAGACAAACAAAAAGACAGCAGTAACCTCTGCAGACTTAAATGTCCCTGTCTGACAGCTTTGAGGAGAGCAGTGGTTCTCCCAGCACGCAGCTGGAGATCTGAGAACGGGCAGACTGCCTCCTCAAGTGGGTCCCTGACCCCTGACCCTCGAGCAGCCTAACTGGGAGGCACCCCCCAGCAGGGGCAGACCGACACCTCACACGGCCTGGCAGCTACTCCAACAGACCTGCAGCTGAGGGTCCTGTCTGTTAGAAGGAAAACTAACAGAAAGGACATCCACACCAAAAACCCATCTGTACATCACCATCATCAAAGACCAAAAGTAGATAAAACCACAAAGATGGGGAAAAAACAGAGCAGAAAAACTGGAAACTCTAAAAAGCAGAGCGCCTCTCCTCCTCCAAAGGAACACAGTTCCTCACCAGCAACGGAACAAAGCTGGATGGAGAATGACTTTGACGAGCTGAGAGAAGAAGGCTTCAGACGATCAAATTACTCTGAGCTACGGGAGGATATTCAAACCAAAGGCAAAGAAGTTGAAAACTTTGAAAAAAATTTAGAAGAATGTATAACTAGAATAACCAATACAGAGAAGTGCTTAAAGGAGCTGATGGAGCTGAAAACCAAGGCTCGAGAACTACGTGAAGAATGCAGAAGCCTCAGGAGCCGATGCGATCAAATGGAAGAAAGGGTATCAGTGATGGAAGATGAAATGAATGAAATGAAGCAAGAAGGGAAGTTTAGAGAAAAAAGAATAAAAAGAAATGAGCAAAGCCTCCAAGAAATGTGGGACTATGTGAAAAGACCAAATCTACGTCTGATTGGTGTACCTGAAAGTGACGGGGAGATTGGAAACAAGTTGGAAAACACTCTGCAGGATATTATCCAGGAGAACTTCCCCAATCTAGCAAGGCAGGCCAACATTCAGATTCAGGAAATACAGAGAATGCCACAAAGATACTCCTCGAGAAGAGCAACTCCAAGACACATAATTGTCAGATTCACCAAAGTTGAAATGAAGGAAAAAATGTTAAGGGCAGCCAGAGAGAAAGGTCGGGTTACCATCAAAGGGAAGCCCATCAGACTAACAGCGGATCTCTCGGCAGAAACCCTACAAGCCAGAAGAGAGTGGAGGCCAATATTCAACATTCTTAAAGAAAAGAATTTTCAACCCAGAATTTCATATCCAGCCAAACTAAGCTTCACAAGTGAAGGAGAAATAAAATACTTTACAGACAAGCAAATGCTGAGAGATTTTGTCACCACCAGGCCTGCCCTAAAAGAGCTCCTGAAGGAAGCGATAAACATGGAAAGGCACAACCAGTACCAGCCACTGCAAAATCATGCCAAAATGTAAAGACCATCGAGACTAGGAAGAGACTGCATCAACTAATGAGCAAAATAACCAGCTAACATCATAATGACAGGATCAGATTCACACATAACGATATTAACTTTAAATGTAAATGGACTAAATGCTCCAATTAAAAGACACAGACTGGCAAATTGGATAAAGACTCAAGACCCATCAGTGTGCTGTATTCACGAAACCCATCTCACGTGCAGAGACACACATAGGCTCAAAATAAAAGGATGGAGGAAGATCTACCAAGCAAATGGAAAACAAAAAAAGGCAGGGGTTGCAATCCTAGTCTCTGATAAAACAGACTTTAAACCAACAAAGATCAAAAGAGACAAAGAAGGCCATTATATAATGGTAAAGGGATTAATTCAACAAGAAGAGGTAATTATCCTAAATATAAATGCACCCAATACAGAAGCACCCAGATTCATAAAGCAAGTCCTGAGTGACCTACAAAGAGACTTAGACTCCCACACATTAATAATGGGAGACTTTAACACCCCACTGTCAACATTAGACAGATCAACGAGACAGAAAGTCAACAAGGATACCCAGGAATTGAACTCAGCTCTGCACCAAGCGGACCTAATAGACATCTACAGAACTCTCCACCCCAAATCAACAGAATATACATATTTTCAGCACCACACCACACCTATTCCAAAATTGACCACATACTTGGAAGTAAAGCTCTCCTCAATAAATGTAAAAGAACAGAAATTATAACAAACTATCTCTCAGATCACAGTGCAATCAAGCTAGAACTCAGGATTAAGAATCTCACTCAAAACTGCTCAACTACATGGAAACTGAACAACCTGCTCCTGAATGACTACTGGGTACATAATGAAATGAAGGCAGAAATAAAGATGTTCTTTGAAACCAACGAGAACCAAGACACAACATACCAGAATCTCTGGGATGCATTCAAAGCAGTGTGTAGAGGGAAATTTATAGCACTAAATGCCCACAAGAGAAAGCAGGAAAGATCCAAAATTGACACCCTAACATCACAATTAAAAGAACTAGAAAAGCAAGAGCAAACACATTCAAAAGCTAGCAGAAGGCAAGAAATAACTAAAATCAGAGCAGAACTGAAGGAAATAGAGACACAAAAAACCCTTCAAAAAATTAATGAATCCAGGAGCTGGTTTTTTGAAAGGATCAACAACATTGATAGACCGCTAGCAAGACTAATAAAGAAAAAAAGAGAGAAGAATCAAATAGATGCAATAAAAAATGATAAAGGGGATATCACCACCGATCCCACAGAAATACAAACTACCATCAGAGAATACTACAAACACCTCTACGCAAATAAACTAGAAAATCTAGAAGAAATGGATAAATTCCTCAACACCTACACCCTCCCAAGACTAAACCAGGAAGAAGTTGAATCTCTGAATAGACCAATAACAGGAGCTGAAATTGTGGCAATAATCAATAGCTTACCAACCAAAAAAAGTCCAGGACCAGACGGGTTCACAGCCAAATTCTACCAGAGGTACAAGGAGGAACTGGTACCATTCCTTCTGAAACTATTCCAATCAATAGAAAAAGAGGGAATCCTCCCTAACTCATTTTATGAGGCCAGCATCATCCTGATACCAAAGCCTGGCAGAGACACAACAAAAAAAGAGAATTTTAGACCAATATCCTTGATGAACATTGATGGAAAAATCCTCAATAAAATACTGGCAAACCGAATCCAGCAGCACATCAAAAAGCTTATCCACCATGATCAAGTGGGCTTCATCCCTGGGATGCAAGGCTGGTTCAATATACGCAAATCAATAAATGTAATCCAGCATATAAACAGAACCAAAAACAAAAACCACATGATTATCTCAATAGATGCAGAAAAGGCATTTGACAAAATTCAACAACCCTTCATGCTAAAAATTCTCAATAAATTAGGTATTGATGGGACGTATCTCAAAATAATAAGAGCTATCTATGACAAACCCACAGCCAATATCATACTCAATGGGCAAAAACTGGAAGCATTCCCTTTGAAAACTGGCACAAGACAGGGATGCCCTCTCTCACCACTCCTATTCAACATAGTGTTGGAAGTTCTGGCCAGGGCAATTAGGCAGGAGAAGGAAATAAAGCGTATTCAATTAGGAAAAGAGGAAGTCAAATTGTCCCTGTTTGCAGATGACATGATTGTATATCTAGAAAACCCCATTGTCTCAGCCCAAAATCTCCTTAAGCTGATAAGCAACTTCAGCAAAGTCTCAGGATACAAAATCAATGTACAAAAATCACAAGCATTCTTATACACCAACAACAGACAAACAGAGAGCCAAATCATGAGTGAATTCCCATTCACAATTGCTTCAAAGAGAATAAAATACCTAGGAATCCAACTTACACGGGACGTGAAGGACCTCTTCAAGGAGAACTACAAACCACTGCTCAAGGAAATAAAAGAGGATACAAACAAATGGAAGAACATTCCATGCTCATGGGTAGGAAGAATCAATATCGTGAAAATGGCCATCCTTCCCAAGGTAATTTACAGATTCAATGCCATCCCCATCAAACTACCAATGACTTTCTTCACAGAAGTGGAAAAAACTACTTTAAAGTTCATATGGAACCAAAAAAGAGCCTGCATCGCCAAGTCAATCCTAAGCCAAAAGAACAAAGCTGGAGGCATCACACTACCTGATTTCAAACTATACTACAAGGCTACAGTAACCAAAACAGCATCATACTGGTACCAAAACAGAGATATAGATCAATGGAACAGAACAGAGCCCTCAGAAATAACGCCGCATATCTACAACTATCTGATCTTTGACAAACCTGACAAAAACAAGCAATGGGGAAAGGATTCCCTATTTAATAAATGGTGCTGGGAAAAGTGGCTAGCCCTATGTAGAAAGCTGAAACTGGATCCCTTCCTTATACCTTATACAAAAATCAATTCAAGATGGATTAAAGACTTAAATGTTAGACCTACAACCATAAAAACCCTAGAAGAAAACCTCGGCAACACCATTCAGGACATAGGCATGGGCAAGGACTTCATGTCTAAAACACCAAAAGCAATGGCCACAAAAGCCAAAATTGACAAATGGGATCTAATTAAAATAAAGAGCTTCTGCACAGCAAAAGAAACTACCATCAGAGAGAACAGGCAACCTACAAAATGGGAGAAAATTTTCGCAACCTACTCATCTGACAAAGGGCTAATATCCAGAATCTACAATGAACTCCAACAAATTTGCAAGAAAAAAACAAACAACCCCATCAAAAGTGGGCAAAGGACATGAACAGACACGTCTCAAAAGAAGACATTTATGCAGCCAAAAAACACTGAAAAAATGTTCACCATCACTGGCCATCAGAGAAATGCAAATCAAAACCACAATGAGATACCACCTCACACCAGTTAGAATGGCAATCATTCAAAAGTCAGGAAACAACAGGTGCTGGAGAGGATGTGGAGAAATAGGAACACTTTTACACTGTTGGTGGGTCTGTAAACTAGTTCAACCCTTGTGGAAGTCAGTGTGGTGATTCCTCAGGGATCTAGAACTAGAAATTCCATTCAACCCAGCCATCCCATTACTGGGTATATACCCAAAGGACTATAAATCATGCTGCTATAAAGACACATGCACACGTATGTTTATTGCAGCATTATTCACAATAGCAAAGACTTGGAACCAACCCAAATGTCCAACAATGATAGACTGGATTAAGAAAATGTGGCACATATACACCATGGAATACTATGCAGCCATAAAAAATGATGAGTTCATGTCCTTCGTAGGGACATGGATGAAATTGGAAATCATCAGTCTCAGTAAACTATCGCAAAAACAAAAAACCAAACACCGCATATTCTCACTCATAGGTGGGAATTGAACAATGAGAACACATGGACACAGGAAGGAGAACATCACACTTTGTGGACTGTTGTGGGGTGGGGGGACGGGGGAGGGATTGCATTGGGAGATATACCTAATGCTAGATGACGAGTTAGTGGGTGCAGCGCACCAGCATGGCACATGTATACATATGTAACTTACCTGCACATTGTGCACATGTACCATAAAACCTAAAGTATAATAATAATAATTTTAAAAAATACATAAAAAATAAAATTATTTGTCATTAGGGAAATACAAATTAAAACAGTAATAAAAGACACATCTATTAGCATAGTTAAAATTAAAAAACAACATCAATTGCTGATAAAGATGCAGAACAACAGGAATTCTCATTCATTGTGGATGAGAATACAAAAAGTTACATTTATTTTGGAAGAGAGTTCGGCAGCTTTTCACAAAGCTAAACGTAGTCTTACCATACAATCCAGCAATCAATCACACGCCTAGGTATTTACCAACTGATTTGAAAACTTATGCTCACACAACACCATACACATGAATGTTTATAGCAGCTTTATAATTGCTCCAAACTGGAAGCAACCAAGATATTCTTAAGCAAATGAGTAAACAAACTCTGGCACACCCTCATTATAAACTACTATTTAGCAATAAACAAAAATACTATCAAGGCACACAAAGATATGGGTGAATCTTATCTGCATTTTGCCAAATGAAAGCAGCTAGTTTATGATTGTGTATATAAATGATTCCATTTCCAAGGCATTCTGAAAAAGGAAAAACTATAGAGGTAATAAAAAGATTAGCAATTGCCAAGTGTTAGTGGGTAGGGAGGATTAATATGTGAAGCCCAGGGAATTTTATAGAACAGTGAAAATATTCAGTGAATATTTTCACTGAATGAATATATTCACTGAATATTTTCACTGTATGAACCTGTAATGGTGGCTACATGGCATTAGGCGTATGTCAAAAACCCATAGAACTTTATAGTGCAAAGATTCAACATTAATGTATACAACTTAAGAAAAATTACGATGTTGGGGCCATCCAAGAGTGGAATGTAGTATGTGACAAAAACAGTTTAACTGTATTATAAATATATGAAAAAACCTCACTGAAGGGGTTTAAAAACTAGCAAAGTACTTGAATAGATATTTCCACAAACAAGACAGTCAAATGGCTAATAAGCACATGAAAAGATGCTCAACATTCCTAATCACTAGGGAAATGCAAATCAAAACTCCTGTGAGATTCTACTTCACAATCATTAGAATGTCTACTATCCACAACAACAAAAACCCAGGAAATAACGAGTGCTGGCAAAGATTTGGAGTAGCCTTATGCACTTATAGTGAGAATGTAAGATGGTGCAACCCCTGTGAAATATGTATGGCAGTTACTAAGAAAAAAAAAAAAAGAATTACCATAGGATCCAGCAATTCCACTTCTGGATATACACCCCAAAGAATTGAAAGCAGGGCCTCAATGATATGTTTGCACACCCATATTTATAGCAGCAATATTCACAATAACTAAAACATGGAAGCAACCCAAGTGTCCATTGAGGGAAGAATAGATAAGCAGAATGTGCTATCCACGTGCAATGAATATTATTCAGCCTTAAAAAGGAAGTAAATTCTGACACATGCTACAAAACAGATGAAATGTGAGGACATAATGCTAAGTGAAATAAGCCAATCAAAATAAGCCAGTATAAAATGACAAGTACTGTATAATTCCACTGGTTTGTGGTACTTAGAAAGTCAAAATCATAGGGACAGAAAGTAGAATGGCAGTTGCCAGGAGCTGCTCGGAGTGGGTAATGTTGAATGGGTTATGGTAATGTCAGTGTTCAATGGGTCCAAAATTTCAGTTTCACATGAAGAAAAGTGTTCTGGATGTGGATGATGCTGATGATTGTACAGTCTTATAAATATATTAATAACAATGAACTCTACACTTAAAAATGGTTCATATGTAAATTTTATGTCATGTGTATTTTACCACAATGAAAAATATGGAAAAAAATGTGTTACTGAGAAACACATTTTTAAGAATGCAGAACAATTAAAAATGAAAGAACATAAAGATACACTGTATAGATAATTATCAAAGAAATATGAAATAAAAATAGATTTACTAATATCAGGAAAGATTTTAAGCAAATAAACATGAATAGGAATAAAACAGTGTATTTCACAGTGATAAAGAAGTCAATCCAATAGGAAGTTATTGCAATCCAAAATCTGTGAAAATCTATACATAGATTCAAAGAATTTATGCATAGTTTCTTAAAAACCTAGAAAAAAAGTAAATAAAAGATAAAATCCAAGGAAGAAAATGATAATAAAAAACAAAAAAGTCAATGGAATAGAATATATACATAAAAAAGAGCAAATAAAGCTAAAATTGGCTCTTTGAAAAGATTAATTCAACTAAGCCACAGGCGATATACATCAAGGAAAAAGAGAAAAGAAATTACAAAATTCCGGAATGAATAAGGATACATCATTAGAGACCCCAAATAAATAGGATTATATCTTTCCTGAATAGTAAGAATGCTTGGAATATGCAGTTCTAGGCTTAATTCACTTCTTTAGCAATTTCAGGACATCTGGCCTCTCTGTCTTGGTTGCAAGGGAGCTGCCACAGCTTCAGGCATTACTTCCTCAAGGAATTGTGATCAGAAGCATTAAACGGAATTGAGATTTTCTCTTCACCTACTCTATATTATCAAAGAAAATTACTTCCTAGAATTAAACTAATAGACATCATTCATATGCCATTGGTTGGAACTAGGGTTACACGTCTTCTATTGCAGGGACTCTAAAACCTATACTATGGCATCAAAGTTCCCCACTTCTATTTTAAATATTTTTTATAATCAATAAAGAAGAGGGGCAATATCTTTTGGGGAAGCCGACAAGATTCTCTGCCACATTTAGCATTTTCTCAGATGCATGAGTAAATAAATTCTTTCTTTTGCAAAAGCTAATGTTGAATGACATTTGCAACTAGCATGGTGCAAGCTAATACAAACTGGACCCTACTTATCCATTAATATCTATCCTTGGGAATCAAAATAATGAATGTTCTAGTTACAAACTACTCAGTTGTTAAAAATATTCATCTTCCACTGCCAACCATTCCTATATGTGCTGCTATACATTTTTATAGATAATAAAACTATATTTATTTTACAATGTTTTATAAGGCAAAGGTAAATTTTTTGCTCTGCAATACAGATATACACAGTAGATGGGTATATTCTACAAATAAAATAGTAAGTAAAATGCAATTTTATTCAAGAAGTAGTTCTAGTTGACAATCATCGATCAGATATTGGTTCATGGCTTTGCTATGTGAGTGAGAAACATACTGGCCACCAAGTGCTCTCAGTCCATAAGATACACAGCCTAAGTCCAACTTACTGAGGTAGGTGCTTTGTTGGAAATAAGTTTAGGGAGATAAGAGAGAACAGACAGTGACACAAGAAAAATTAAAATATTTTCCTGGAAGAGAAGCATTTTGTAAATATGTACATCCCAATGGTTGATCACACATTTTTTCTTGCTACAGACTTTGCCTAAATAGAAATAGTTGCTGATCAGTGTTGTGGAGTTCATCGATCAACTGCACTGACTATTTATGATGGAAGTCTGATGTGAATTGTTTATTATCAACTGGGTGGTGTGTAAAATATTGATGCTATGATTGAATCAGAAATGTATCTGGATCCCCTACATAGCACAGAGTTTGTTTCCTAAACAAGTCTGGTTAAAGCAAATATCAAAGATATTTTTGAAAAAATAGAACTTAGGAAAACAAATTCAGTCCAGCTGACATTAAACTCTGCTCCTGTCAAACCAAACAGTATTTTAATGTCTCTTGCCTGTTAAGTATTAGTGAGGAATCTGTCTAAACAGTAAAAAATACAATCCCACAGTCATTAAATCAAAGTAATTAGAACTCCAGTGATGGGTGAAAGTGGAATCATATGGTCTTCCTTGCTGGGAGTTATCCATTGGCTGGGGTATTTGAAAATCCATGACTTCAGGTGGAGAGCTGAAGCTAAATATTATGATGTGCTTTGTGTGTGTGTGTGTGTTATGCAGGTTATCCTGAGCTACATGTTTTGCCTCTCTCATGTAGGAGATAAATTATATAGTGAAACTAGATGTTTAAAAACCATGTGCTACTCTTTGATAGCAACCTATAGGAGTTAGCTATGTATATGTCAGTTGTCCCCGGATGTTTAATATTTGCCTGGTATATTGTTGATGTAGAATTCTTCTTTCCTTTGGGATTCTGATAAATTTGACTCAACAAACTCCCAAAACAAAGTGGAAATTCTATTAAATATGCTGTGGATTAAAAATCACCTCCACCAATGGGCAGATTAAGTTACCAGCAGAAACAGCAGCCACCGATGCTTCATGAATAAAAGCCGCACTCAACCTTGAGTTAAGTGGCTGAATGGCAAGTGGCTTTCTCTGTTAAGCAGATTCTAATACTACAAAACATTTTTTTCACATCTGTTTTTAATCCTGAAATATAACATACATTGCAGAGTATACAGTAAAAATAAATTTAAAACATAATAAATTCTAAAAATGCAACAAAATTAGTTATAAAATCATTGCTTGAATGATTCTGTATCAAACTAAATATTTATCCCACATTATGGTAACAGTCATCAATGTCCCTTCATTATGTCATATGTAAAAAAACAGACCTTCAATTTTGCAGTGACTAATATTTGGAATTCACATAGACATTGATATACCTTGTATTTCTAGTGTAATAATAATAAAATAATAACAAATGTTAAATTTACATTGACCCATCACTTCAAGCTTGAAGTGCAATGCATTCAGTAATCCTCACAATGTACCTTTAAGCATTGTTACTTCTGTTTTGGAGATGAGAAAATTATGGCCTTGCCTCACTCATGTAGGCCAACTGCTCAGTATCATGCAACTTCTAAATTGTGGGTCTGGGATTTTGACTCTGGGCTATATGACCAGGCAATTACACCAAAGCCAATCAACTGGGCCACTTTACCACCTTCTCACTAAAAAACATGGCATTCTGGGAAAGTGTGTCACATAAAACAGTTGTGAAATGATTTCATAAATAGTAATATTCAGCCTTTAATTTGAAACTATTATGTCATATGCTACCTTTTTTTAAACTTTTCTTTTCCATCAGTAATTTACTTCACGCTCATTAATGATGATCATGACATTTTACAACCAGTAAGGATTTTGGAGGGATGGCACATTTGGCAGAGAAGAGACAGACCAGAGTTATTGATTGTGTTGATGTTGACAACTTCCCTATCACGGCCAGCTCTCTCTGCAGCCCACCCCACAGCCTCCATGTGACATGTGTAAGCAGATGGTGTGCTGTCAGTAACGCAGTTCTTTCTCTTTTCTTCCTTTTCTTCCATCACACTAAGTTCATCATCAGGGTAGTGCTGGTGGAGATTCATGGAAATTGGGCAGGTTTACTAGGCAGCCAGCTAATGATGCTATGCCAGGCAGAGCCTACATCCCTTCTGTTCTGACTTAAAATTTGCAGCACTACTATTTATTCTAGGCAGAGATGACAGTGTACCTCTAACAGCTCCCTGGCTTACCTAAAAACATCACCTGGAAGGAAGAGCTTATCAACTGGTTCCTCACAATGCCCTCCATGAAGAGGTCAGTGGGACAGAAGGGCATGCCAACAGCTGGGCTCTGCTGAGCCCATGCCCCCACATTTCACTTTCTAAGCATTCCATGTGACATGTGAATATCTCTGTCTTACAAATTAGAAAATTAAGTTATGATACGGCCAGTTTCATTACACAAGGCTACTGTATTAGTCCATTTTCACACTGCTAATAAAGAAACACCTGGGGACTGGGCAATTTACAAAAGAAAGAAGTTTCACATGGCTGGGGAGGCCTCACAATCATGGCAGAAAGCAAACAGAAGCAAGTCACATATTGTATGGATGGCAGCAGGCAAAGAGAGAGCTTGTACAGGGAAACTCCCCCTTACAAAACCATCAGATCTCTTGAGACTTATTCACTATCATGAAAACAGCACAGGAAAGACCTGCCCCCATGATTCAATAATCTCCCACCGGGTCCCTCCCACAGCATGTGGAATATGTGGGAGCTACAATTCAAGATGAGATTTGGATGGGGACACAAAGCCAAACCATACCATTCCGCCCCAGCCCCTCCCAAATCTTGCATCCTCAGATTTCAAAACCAATCATGCCTTCCCAACTGTGATGGCTAATACTGAGTGTCAACTTGATTAGATTGAAGGATGCAAAGTATTGATCCTGGGTGTGTCTGTGAGGGTGTTGCCAATAGAGATTAACATTTGAGTTAGTGGGCTGGAAAAGGCAGAACCATCGGAAATCTGGGAAGGCACAATCTGATCAGCTGCCAATGTAGCTAGAATATAAACAGGCAGAGAAATGTGAAAAGACAGACTGGTCTAGCCTCCCAGCTTACATCTTTCACCTGTGCTGGATGCTTCCTGCCCTTGAACATCAGACTCCAAGCTACTTAGTTTGGGGCTCGGACTGACTGTCCTTGCTCCTCAGCCTGCAGACAGCCTATTGTGGGACCTTGTGATCATGTGAGTTCATACTTAATAAACTCCTTTATATATATGGAATATATGTATATAATTCTGTGCCTCTAGAGAACCCTGACTGATACAGATTTTGATACTAGGAGTGGTTCTAGAGGAACAGAATATTAAAGATGGGGCTTTTTCATTGGTTTTGGGGCGTCTGGAGTTGGCCACTTAATGTGATTAGACCCAAAAATGCTAAGGACTCTACTTGTAAGAGTATGAACACTGATAGTACTTGGCATGAACTGCTTGGAGAGTTATGCAAAATAAATGCATTTGGCACTCCTGATTCATTGCCCGTGAGAGGCAAGGAGTTTAGTGACTCTATATATAATACTTTTGACCATACGTGGAGAACCCAGGAACATAATGAAGCTGGTTGGTTCCTCCTGAGTTCAGTGGACAAAGTGATGAGAAAATGATAAACTTAAGGATTCTATCTCCTGGCTTCAGAAGCAGATATTGAGCCTCAAAGCTGCTAAGATTGCCCTGAGTGAGAGGTGTTATCTCCTGTAGAGAGAGAGCTAAAATTGTGGAAAAAACAGACATAACATCTTATTGTGTGAGTGGCTGATGCAACAAAAGGTGCATGCACAGCCTCTCCAGGTGTCTACTGTTAAAGTGAGGGCAATGATTGGAAAAGAATGGGGCCCTGCAACTTGGAATAGGGGCATGTGGGTGGACACTGATGGAGCTGAGGACACTGAGTTTGTAAACTCTGATGAACCTCTTTTGACAGAAGAAACAGCTTCCCCATCCTCAGTAGTGGCAACATCCCCTTCCTGACCCACGTTTCTGTCAGCCTTTCTGCTTTGTTTGAGGAGATACACCCTGCACTGCCTGAGGGAACAGTGATGGTCACCCCTGAGGCAGTTGCCAGGCAAGGTAATGTTGATTCTCCTCAGGAGCAACCCCCAACACCCCTGTTTGCTTCTAGACCTATAACTAGACTAAAGTATTGGTGGGCTCCTAAACGTAAGATTGAGAGTGTGATCCATGAAGAGGTGCATTACACTCAGAAAGAACTGCTTGAGTTTTCTGATTTGTATAAACAGAAACCTGGAGAACAGGCATGGAAATGGATATTAAGGATGTGGGATAATGATAGAAGTAAGATAGAATTGAATTAGTCTGAATTTATTGATTCAGTAGAGACCCTGCATTTAATGTTGCATCTCAGGGAGTTAAAAAAGGTTCTAAAAATAGTTTATTTGCTTGGTTAGCTGAAACTTGGATTAAAAGATGGCCCACTGTGAGTGAGCTGGAAATGCCTGATCTCCCTTGGTTTAATGTAGAGGAAGGAATCCAAAGGATTAGGGAGATTGGGATGGTGGAGTGGATTAGTCACTTTAGGCCTATTCATTCCAGCTGGGATGGTCCAGAAGATATACCCTTGACAAATGCCTTGTGAAATAGACTTGTGAGGGCAGCATCTGCATCTTTGAAGAGCCCTGTAATTGCTCTTCTCTGTATGTCAGATCTAACCATGGGAAGCACAGAAACTCAACTACAAAATTTAAATACAATAAGAATAATTGTAGGTGGCAGGGGCCAACTGGTAGCACTGAGCCATCAATGGCAACGTGGGCATAGCTACTGTAATGGACAGTAGAGGTAAAGTGGCAATCAGAATAGTCTGACTTGTGTAGAGCTCTGCATTGACTAATTAATCACAGTGTTCCTAGAAATGAAATTGATAGGAATTCTACTGCACTCCTACTTAATTTATACAAGCAGAAAACTTCTAGGTTGAATTGACAAAAGACAAGTTTGAATTATAAAAACAGAGAATCATGGCCCCTCAATCAAGTTCCAGACATGAGTCAGTTTACAAGCCCAGAACCCCTTGAATGAAGGGGAGGCCAGGTCCCCTAGAGGAAGGACTACACTATATTACCAACAATTTATGCAGTAAATCTTTCTCCCATCCTTCCCCAAGGAAAGCTCTGGCCTCTTATCAGGGTAACTGTGCATTGGGGAAAGGAAAATGATCAGACATTTTGGCGACTAATGAATACTGACTCTGAGCTGATGTTGATTCCAGGGTACACAAACTGTCATTGTGGTCTGCCAGTTAAACTAGTGGCTTATTGAGGTCAGTGAATTAATGGAGTTTTAGCTCAGGTCCAACTTCTAGTGGGTCCAGTGGGTCCCCAGACACATCCTGTAGTTATTTATGCAGTGCCAGAATGTATAACTGGCTTAGAAATACTTAGCAGCTGGCAGAAACCCCACATTGGCTCCCTGACTGATAAGGTGAGGGGTATTATGGTAGGAAAGGCCAAATGGAAACCATTAGAGCTGCCTCTACCTAGAAAAATAATAAATCAAAAACAATATCGCATCCCTGGAGGGATTGCTGAGATTAGTGCCCCCATCAAGGACTTGAAAAACATCGGGGTGTTGATTCCCACCACATCCCCATTCAACTCTCCCATTTGACCTGTGCAGAAGATAGATGGATCTTGGAGAATGACAGTGGGTTATTGTAAGCTTAACCAAGTTGTGACTCCAATTGCAGTTGCTGTATCAGAGTGGTTTCATTGCTTGAGCAAATTAACACATCTTCTGGTACCTGGTATGAAGCCATTGATCTCCATTCCTGTCCATAAGGCCCACCAGAAGTCATTTGCCTTCAGCTGGCAAGGCCAGCACTATATCTTTACTGTGCTACCTCAGGGGTATATAACTTTCCAGCTTTGTATCATAATCTTATTTGGAGAGACCTTGATCACTTTCCACTTCTGCTTGATATCACACTGGTCCATTACATGGATGACATTATGCTGATTGAAACCAGTGAGCAAAAAGTAGCAAACAAACTGGACTTGTTCGTGAGACATTTGCATGGCAGAGGATGGGAAATAAATCCAACTAAAATTCAGGGACCTTCTAACTCAGTAAAGTTTCTAGGGGTTCAGTGAAGTGGGGCCTGTTGAGATATTCCTTCTAAAGTGTAAGATAAGTTGCTGCATTTGACCCCACTTACAACCACGAAAGAGTCACAATGCTTAGTGGGCCTATTTGGATTTTGAAGGTAACACATTCCTCATTTGGGAGTGTTACTCTGGCCCAATTATTGAGAGACCTGAACAGCTGCCAGTTTTGAATGGGGTCCAGAACAGGAGAAGGCTCTGCAACAGGTCCAGGCAGCTGTTCTGCTGCTCTGCCACTTGGGCCATATGACCCAGCAGATCCAATGGTGCTTGAGGTGTCAATGGCAGGTAGGGATGCTGTTTGGAGCATTTGGCAGGACCCCATAGGTGAATCACAGTGGAGGCCTCTAGGATTTTGGAGCAAAACCCTGCCATTTTCTGCAGATTATTCTCCTTTTGAGAGAAAGCTCTTGGCTTGTTACTGGGCTCTGGTGGAAACTGAATGTTTGACTATGAGTCATCAAGTCACCATGCTACCTGAACTACCTATCATGAACTGAGTGCCCTCTGACCCATCTAGCCATAAAGTGGGTCATGCACAGCAGCAGTCCATCATCTAATGGAAGGGGTGTATATGTGATCAGGCTGGAGCAGGTCCTGAAAGCACAAGGAAGTTACATGAGGAAGTGGCTCAATGCCCACGGTCCCCACTCTGGCCACCCTGCCTTCTCTCCAACAACCTGCACTGATGGACTCATGGAGAGTTTCCTATGACAGAGGGAGAGAAGACTAGGACCTATTTAATAGATGGTTCTGTGAATGATATGCAGGCACCATTCAAAAGTACACAGCTGCATCACTATAGCCTCTTTCTAGGACATCCCCGAAGGATAGTGGTGAAGGGAAATCATCCCAGTGGGCAGAACTTCAGGCTGTATATCTGGTTGTGTGCTTTGCATGGAAGGAGAAATGGCCAGATGTGTGATTATATACTGATTTATGGGCTGTAGCCACTTGTTTGGCTGGATGGTCAAGGACTTGGAAGAAGCATGATTGGAAAATTGGTGACAAATAAATGTGGGAGAGAGGTATGTGGATGGACCTCTTGAGTGGTCAAAAACTGAAGATATTTGTATCCCATGTAAGTGCTCACCAACAGGGTGACCTCAGTAGAGGAGGATTTTAATAATCAAGTGAATAGGATGACCCATTTTGTGGACATTACTCAGCCTCTTTCCCAAGCCACCCCTGTCATTGTCCAATGGGCCCATTAACAAAGTGGCCATGATGGGAGGGATGGAGGTTGCCCACGGGCTCTGCAACATGTACTTCCACCCACCAAGGCAGACCTGCTATGGCCACTGCTGAGTGCCCAGTTTTCCAGCAGCAGAGACCAGTACTGAGCCCTCAATATGGCACCATCCTTTGAGGTGATAAGCCAGCTACCTGGGCGCAGGCTCATTATATTGGACCTCTTCCATAATGGGAAGGGCAGAGGTTTGTCCTCACTGGAATGGATACCTTTTCAGATATGGGTTTGCCTATCCTGCATGCAATGCTTCTGTCAAGACTACCACCTGTGGACTCTTGAAATACTTTATCCACTGTCATGGTATTCCACACAGCATTGCCTCTGACAAAGGCACCCATTTTATGGCTAAAGAAGAGTGGCAGTGGGCTCATGCTCATGGAATTCATTGTCTTACCATGTTCCCCATTATCCTGAGGCAGCTGGATTTATAGAATTGTGGAATGGCCTTTTGAAGTCACAATTACAATGCCAACCAGGTGACAATACTTTGCAGGGCTGGGGCAAAGTTCTCCAGAAGGCTGTGTATGCTCTGAATCAGCATCCAACATATGGTACTGTTTCTCCCATAGCAAGTATTCATGGGTCCAGGAATCAAGGGATGGAAGTGGAAGTGGCACCACTTACCATCACCCCTAGTGATCCACTAGCAAAATTTTTGTTTCCTGTTCCCATTACATTACGTTCTGCTGTCCTAGAGGTCTTAGTTCCAGAGGGAAGAACGCTGCCACCAGGAGACACAACAACAATTCCATTAAACTGGAAGTTAAGATTGCCACTTAGACACTTTGGTCTCCTCCTACATTTAAGTTAACAGGCTAAGAAGGAGTTACAGTGTTGGCTGGGGTGACTGACCTGAACTATCAAGATGAAATCAGTATACTACTTCCTTACTCAGGTAAGGATGAATATGCATGGAATACAGGAGATCCATTAGGGTGTCTCTTAGTATTACTATGCCCTGTGATTAAGGTCAATGAGAAACTACAACAGCCCAATCCAGGCAGGACTACAAATGATGCAGAACCTTCAGAAATGAAGGTTTGGGACACTCCATGAAGAAAAAAAAGAGAAAAAACCATGACCTGCTGAGGTACTTGCTGAAGGCAAAGGGAATACAGAATGAGTAGTAGAAGAAGGTAGTCATCAATTCCAGCTATAACCATGTGACCAGCTGCAGAAATGAGGACTGTAATTGTCATGAGTATTTCCTCCTTCTTTTCTTAAAAATACATTTGTGCATATATATACTTATACTAAGAAAATATCTTCATTTCATTTCTTTCTTTGTTATCATGTGACATAAGATTTATGGACTTCACATCAGCATTTAAGTATTGTTAACTTTATGTAATACTATTTAGGTTGAGGATTGCTGCATTTCTGGTTGTACGAAAGACAGTTGTATTATGTTAGGCATAATTATGACCTTATTACTCTCTTTACTTGAAGATTATGTATGATCTTCGAAGATGTGTATGGGTTGAAATGGACAGGAGTGGACTTGTGATGGTTAATATTGAGCATCAGTTTGATTGGCTTGAAGGATAAAAAGCATTGATCCTGGGTGTGTCTATGAGGGGGTGTTGCCAAAGAAGGTTAACATTTGAGTCAATGGGCTGGGAAATGAAGACTCACCCTTTATCTAGGTGGGCAAAATGTAATCAGCTGCCAGCACAGCTAGAACATAAGTAGGCAGAAAAATGTGAAAAGAAAGACTGGCCCAGCCTCCCAACCTACATCTTTCTCCCATGCTGGATGCTTTCTGCCCTAGAACATCAGATTCCAAGTTCTTCCATTTTGGAACTTGGACTGGCTCTCCTTGCACCTCAGCCTGTAGACAGCCTGTTGTAGGACCTTGTGATCATATGAGTTAATAAACTCCCATATTAATATATATATTAATATATATATTCCATTAATTCTGTACCTCTAGAGAACCCTGACTAATACAATAACAATCCCCCAAAGTCTTAAAATATTTCAACATTAACCCAAAAGTCCACAGTCCAAAGTCTCATTGAAGACAAGGAAAGTCCCTTCCACCTATCAGCCTGTAAAACCAAAAGCAAGTTAGTTACTTCCTAAATAGAATGCAGATATAGGCATTTGGTAAATACAGCCATTCCAAGTGTGAGAAATTGGCCAAAACAAAGAGGCCACAGGCCCCATGCAAGTACAAAATCCAGCAAAACAGTCAAGTCTTAAAACTTCAAAATGATCCACTCTGACTCCATGTCTCACATTTAGGTCACCTTATGCAAGAGGTGGGTTCCCATGGTCTTGGGCAGCTCCTCCCCTGTGGCTTTGCATGATATAGCCCCTCTCCTGGCTGCTTTTGTGGGCTGGCAGTGAATGTCTGCAACTTTTCCAGGTACACTGTACAACTTGTCGGTGGATCTACCATTCTAAGGTCTGGAGGATGGCGGCCCTCTTCTCACAGGTTCACTAAGCAGTACACCACTAGGGACTCTATATGGGGGCTCTGACCCCCAAATTTCCCTTCTGCACTGCCCTAGCAGAGGTTCTCCATGAGGGCTCTTCCCCTGCAGCAAACTTCTGCCTGGGAATCCAAGCATTTCCATACATCCTCTGAAATCTAGGCAGAGGTTTCCAAACCTCAATTCTTGACTACTGTGCACCTGCAGGCTCAACACCATGTGGAAGCTGCCAAGGCTTGGGGCTTCCACCCTCTGAAGCAAAAGCCTGAGATGTACCTTGACCTCTTTCAGTCACGACTGGAGTGGCTGGGACGCAGGACACCAAGTCATTAAACTGTACACAGCAGAGGGAACTTGGGCCCAGCCCATGAAACCATTTTTTCCTCCTAAACCTCCAGGCCTGTGATGGGAGGGGATGCTGCCAAGGTCTCTGACAAGCCATGGAGACATTTTCCCCATTATCTTGGTAATTAACATTGACTCTTCATTAATTATGCACATTTATGCAGCTGGCTTGAATTTCTCCTTAGAAAATGGAATTTTCTTTTCTATTGCATTGTCAGGCTGCAAATTTTCCAAAATTTTATGCTCTGCTTCTCTTATAACATTAAATGCCTTTAACAGCATCCAAATCACATCTTGACTGCTTTGCTGCTTAGAAATTTCTTCTGCTAGATGGGCAGATCACGAGGTCAGGAGACTGAGACCATCCTGGCTAACATGGTGAAATTCCATCTCTACTAAAAATACAAAAATTGGCTGGGTGTGGTGGCATGTGCCTGTAATCCCAGCTACTCAGGAGCCTGAAGCAGGAGAATCGCTTGAACCAGGGAGTCAGAGGTTGCAGTGAGCCAAGATTGCACCACTGCACTCCAGCCTGGCAACAGAGCGAGACTTTGTCTCATACAAACAAACAACAAAAAAGGAATTTCTTCTGCCAGATACCCTAAATTATCTCTCTCAAGTTCAAATCTGTAGGGCAGGGGCAAAATGCCACCAGTCTCTTTGCTAAAACATAACAAGAGTCACCTTTGCTCCAGCTCCCAACAAGCTCCTCATTTCCATCTGAGACCACCTCAGCCTGGACATTATTGTCCATATCACTATCAGCATTTTGGGCAAAGCCACTCAACAAGTGTCTAGGAAGTTCCAAACTTTCCCACATTTTCCTGTCTTTTTCTGAGCTCTCCAAACTGTTCCAGACCCTGCCCATTACCCAATTCTAAAGTTGTTTCCACATTTTTGGGTATCTACAGCAGTGACCCACTCTACTGGTACCAATATCTATATTACTTAGGGTCCTCTAGAGGGACAGAACTAATAGGAAATATATATATTTCACACAATATATATACTCCCACAATCACAAGGTCTCACAATAGGCTGTCTGCAAGCTGAGGAGCAAGGAAGCCAGTCTGCATCCCAAAGCTGAAGAACTTGGGGTCAGATATTCGAGGGCAGGAAGCATCTAGCATGGGAGAAAGATGGAGGCTGGGAGGCCAGTCTAGTCTTTTCACATTCTTCTGCCTGCTTTTCTTATTCTGGCTGTGCTGGCAGCTGATTAGATTGTGCCTGCCCAGATTAAAAGTGGGTCTGCCTTTCCCAGCTCACTGACTCAAATATTAATCTCCTTGGGCAACACCCTCACAGACACACCCAGGGTCAATACTTTGCATTCTTCAATCCAATCAAGTTGACAATCAGTATTAACCATCACAGTTACAGACTTTGAAAGTATCAAAATCTGGAGTCAAACCAAGGCACTTAGACTATGCTTGGAAGACAAGATAGAATTTCTATGGGAAGACAAGATCTCTGCAGACTGACCCTTATGGAGCTTGGGCATTTTGTCTAGGCTAGTGTTGGAGAGTAGCATAGTGCCAGCTCCTTCTTTTCTCTCACCCTGGAACATTTCCATAATTAAAGGGTAAGTTTCTCTCTTGCAGTCCAAATTCAGAAAATTGACACAGTACTGCACATAATTAGCAAAATATTGTCTTCAAGAATGTGTTTTCCACCCTAAATGTGTCTGCCTCACTTTGCTTTCAGAAGCTGGCTCATTAAGAAGGAACAAAGAGTTCTTTTTGCTATGTCATCTTAGCCTCCAGGACAGCAACAAAATGAATGTAATCACAGGAAATGCAGGGGTTTACTGGAAAGTCTTAAAAATGTAAATATAGACTTGGAGATGGAAATCCAGCACCATGTTGGAAGCATTTGAGATGAAAATTGTAAGATACAATCAATTTTTCTGAGTTTCTCTTCAAAGTTCAGCCTGTTAGCTTCCTTGTTCTTTGTTCTCAAACCTAACTTTCTTGTTCTCCATGCCTCCTTGCCTCAGTTACTGTAAACAACCTTCCCATCAGTGTTAATCAATAACTCACATCTATTCCCTTGGTTACTCTCTCTGTACCCATTCCACCCTTCAAAACCACATGTCCACTCTTTGAGACTGCATGTCCCACCACTGTAACTCATCTTCCCCTTCCCCCTTTCCTTATTTGGGAAAAAATATTCACAAGTAGCCAATCAGGTCAGTTTAGTTTGTGCGGTCCGACCCCAGCCCATGGGGGAGTGACATAGAGATAGGTTCTATGAGTTAAAGATAAAAACCCCTTCTTTCCTTTGTTTCTTGTGCTCTTGCCATTGCTCCATCTGTGAGACACACCCTTCTACGAAAGTAAAATTGTCTTACTGAGAAAATTTATGTTACAGTGCTATTTCTTTTACAGCACCAAAAATTTGTTTCTAACAAACTTCCCATACATTTTCTGCTTTCAAATAAGGATTTTGCCGTGATATATAATATAGTTAGAATATGTCCCCTCCAAATCTATGTTGATTTGTAATCCCCAATGTTGGATGTGGGGCCTGATGGGAAGTGTTTGGGTCATGGGGGTGGATTCCTCATGGCTTGGTGCTGTCCTTGAGAAAGTGAGTGAGTTATTGTTCTCACAAGATCTGGTTGCTTAAAAGTCTGTGACTCCTCCCACACTCTTGCTCCTGCTTTTACCACGTGAGGTATCTGCTCTTGCTTCACATTCTTCCATGAGTAAAAGTACTCTGAGATCTCCCCAGAAGCCCAGCAGATGCTGGTGCCATGCTTTTATAGCCTGCAGAACCATGAGGCAATCAAACTTCTTTTCCTTATGAATTACCCAATCTCATGTATTTCTTTATAGCAATGCAAGAACAGCCTAACAGAAAATTGGTACCAAGGCATTGCTACAAAGATACATGAAAATGTGGAATCAGCTTTGGAACTGGGTAACAAGCAGAGTTTGAAAGAGTTTGGAGGGCTCAGATGAAGATAGGAAGATAAGAGAATGTCTGCCACTTCTTAGAGACGTGTTAAATGATTGTGACTAAAATGCAAATAGTAGTATGGATAGTGATATTCAGGTTGATGAGGTTTCAGAAGGAGATGAAGAACTTATTGGGAACTGGAGCAAAGGTCATACATGCTATGCCTTAGCAAAGAACTTGGCTGCATTGTGTCCCTGCCCTAGTGGTCTGTGGAAGTTTGAACTTGAGAGCAATGACCCAGAATATCTGGTGGAAGTAATTTCTAAGCATGAAAACATTCAAGATGTGGCCTGGCTCTTTCTAACAACCTATACTCAGATGCAGGAGCAAATAAATGACTTACCATTGGAACTTATATTTAAACAGAAAGCAGAGCATAAAAGTTTGAAAAATTTGCAGGCTAGCCATGTGGCAATGAAAGACAAAGCTTTTTCAAGAGAGGGATTCAAGCAGGCTGTGGAGCAACCATGTACTAGAGATATTTACATAATTAAAAGGGAGTCAAGTGCTAATATCCAAGATAACGGGAAAAAGGCCTCAAAGGCATTTCAGAGACCTTCACCACAGACCCTTCCATCATAGGCCCAGAGGCCTAGGAAGGAAGAATGGTTTCCTGGCCCAAGCCCTGCTTCCCTGAACAATGTGGAAACACTGCTCTCCACATCCTGGCTGCTCCAGCTCCTGCCAGGTTTCAAAGGGACCTAGGTAGAGTTTGAGCTGCCACTTTGAAGAATGCAAGCCAAAAGCCTTGGTAGCTTCCATGTGGTATAAAGCTTGTGAGTGCAAAGAGTGCAAGAGTGAAGGCTTCACCAACTCCACCCAGATTTCAGAGGATGTATGAGAAAGCCTGAGTGCTCAGGCAGAAGCCTGCCACAGGGGTGAAACCCTCACAGAGTACCTTTGCTAAGATAGTGTGGAGGGGAACTATGAGGTTGGAGTCCTCACACAGAGTTTCCACTGGGGCACCGTCTAGTGGAGCTGTGGAAAGGAGGACATCGTCCTCCAGAACCCAGAATGGAAGCTCCACCGGCAGGTTTCACCCAGCACCTACCTGGAAAAGTTGCATGCAGTCAATAACCTGTGAGAACAGTCATGGTGCTGAACCCTGCGAAGATGTAGGGGTGGAGCTGCTCGAGGCCTTGGGAGCCTATTCTTTGCACCAGTGTGCCCAAGATGTAGGACATGAAGTCAAAGGAGACTACTATGAAGCTTTAGGTTTCTGAATTGTGTGAGGCCTGTAGCCTCTTCCTTCTGGCCAATTTCTGACTTTTGAAATGGGAATTTGTAGCCAATGTTGGTACCCCCATTATGTCTTGGAAGTAAATAACTTGTTTTGATTTTACAGGCTTGTAGGTAGAATAAATTCATCTCCAGATAAGACTTTGGACTTGAATTTGGGACTTAGAACTTTTGAGTTTCTACTGGAGCAACTTAAGACTTTGAGGGACTGTTGGGAAAGTATGATTGTATTTTGCAATATGAGAAGGACATGCATGAGGTTTGGAGGGACCATGGAGAGAATTATATAGTTGGAATATGTGCCCTACAAATTCTCATGTTGAATTTGCAATGTTGGGCTTGGGCTTGGTGGGAGGTGTTTGGGTGATGGGAATAGATCCCTCATGGCTTGGTGCTGTCCTTGAGATAGTGAGTAAATTCTCAGGAGATCTGGTTTCCTAGAAGTGTATGGCTCCTCCCCACCCCCTTGCTCCTGCTTAAGACAAGTGAAGTGTCTGCTCCTGCTTCACTTTCTGCCATGAGTAAAAGCTCCCTGAGGCCTTCCCAGAAGCTAAGCAGATAGCAACACCATGTTTGTGCAGCCTGCAGAACCATGAGCCAATTAAACCTTTTTTCTTTATTGAATTATTCAGTCTCAGGAATTTCTTGAAAGCAATGAAATACTAGCCTAATGCAATGCACTGGCTGTCAAACATTTCAGTAGGTTAGTTCATGCGTGAACTGCAGGAGGACCACAAGACAGACAATCACGGTAACTAGTTTCAGGACCCAATTCAGCCCTGCAATAGCAGTACTCTTAGGCAATTAAGTTCTTCAATGTATCAGTCTCCTTACTTTTAAAATGGGGATGAGAAAAAAACATGATGCTGACATGCTTTTGAGAGTCATAATGAGATTTTACATGTAAAAATACTAAATAAAACCGTATGGCACCATAGCAATGCCAACTGGTATGTTTCTATTACTGATACTATTACTAGTACTATTTTTAGTATAGTATGATTATTACTAGAATGATTATTAATACTAAAGTACATAGTGGCTATTTAATGTGATGTAAGACTTTAATTACTAATGAGACATGACCTCATCTATTCTGTAGCCACCTCACTGGGGGTCATTGGACAGAGGAATGTTTTGAAGGAGGGCAGTGGGCTCAGTACTGCTTGTTTTACAGAAATAGACCCCCAAGACAGCAGTGAGCATCACATCCATGCTTTGTCAAACTTCTCTGTGGAATTTGTCCCTGAGCCTGGATGCTGTGTTCATCCTATGAAATGCCTAATCCACAGGAGTTCTCAGGGGCTCTGGTCTGCTCTTTCCCCAGCAGGCACAGGCACTAATGGGGTTCTGTCACTCCCCACTCATGTTCCACAGGTTAGTACATCCAGAAATATTAGCCTTGCATCCGTGGCCTCTGCCTAGAACATATGCTATTTGTGTTCCTGAGAAATGGTATCATTCTGCAGTGAGCCTTTCAGCACAGAAATTGATGTGTGCCTGCTGAGCATACTAATGTCCCTTGGTTTTTCTATCTGTGTTTATTCTGGAGGATGTATGGATCAAGGTCTGAAATTCACACAGAGAGACTCACCTGCTTTCTGACAGTCTCAAAATTGTTGCTACAACAATCACACTTATATTACACTAGCAAGTGTGCTGATGGTAGAAAAAGAAAGATGATATTTTTTCCTGGGGACCATTCCTATCTGAAGCTTGAGAAAAAGTGTTTGACTTGCAAACCACAAACAAAAGACCCTAAATGAGCAAAAGCAGTTGTTTTGATTTTTCAATAAGTCTTTTAGCCTTGAGCGTAATACATGAATGAAAGTAGAGAAATGCTGCTCACCTAGATTGACTGCCCAGGGAAGAGAGTGAACAGCACACACCATGTTCCTCCTGCAGATGTGAACACATGGGCCATGAGGTGGAGGCTCTTAAAACAGCTGGGCTGGGTCTTCTTGCTCCCACTCCTCACAGGCCACGCACAGATCCAAAGAAAATGCAATTTTGTTGGGTACAGTTTTGTGGAGGAAACCTTTCTTTCTCTTAAGCAAGCTATGGGTCATGCAGTAATGAGCACTGTTTACACCATAATGAACTTTCAGTGAGCAGGCACCTCATACCCTCAAGCATTTACAATTGCTTAGAAACAGAAATGAATAACCTACTTCACTCTAACAAAGTCACATAGGACAGAAGGACACAGAATCAAATATCAATGCCATCGTGGGGTAAATACTTTAACAAGAGTGTGCACAGACTGCTACTGGGGCACTGTATTAGTCCATTTTCATGCTTCTGATAAAGACATATCCGAGACTGGGTAATTCATAAAGAAAAAGTGGTTTAATTGACTCACAGTTCCACGTGGCTGGGAAGGCCTCACAATCATGTCAGAAGGCAAAAGGCATGTCTTACATGGCGGCAGACAAGAGAGAATGAGAACCAAGTGAAAGGAGTTTCCCCTTATACAACCGTCAGATCCTGTGAGACTTATTCACACCATGAGAACAGTATGGGGGATACTGCCCCTATGATTCAATTATTTCCCACAGATCCCTCCCACCACACGTGGGAATTATGGGAACTACAATTCAAGATGAGATTTGGGTGGAGGCACAGCCAAAACACATCAGGCACTGAGGATGAAGTGATCACTTCTGCCATGGGAGTCTCAAAGCACTTCATGAGCAGGTGATGTTTTATGCAGGTTTTGATAGATGAATGGAATTTTCCATGTGGGGAAGAGAACAATGGTGGCATAAATATTTGCATATAGAAATGCACGATGTTGTGGCAAGGCTTGCCATGTTCTGGGGAGCCATAGAAGAAAAATGTGTCAGCGCAGCAGATATTTGCATTGGGGAATGGCCAAAGAGGATTTGGAGACTGGGTAAAATTTGAAGGCCTTATAATACACTTCTAACAAATTTATGCTTTATTCTATGCATAAGAGGAGACAACAAAAATATTTACATGCAGAGTGGCATGATCAGATTTGCTTTTTAGGCAGGGACTTCTCAGTGAGCCTGGAAACACAGCTCTGGAGCAAGTTAGGAAGGCTTATAATAGCCTAAGGAGTAGAAACAGTCATGGAATGGATAAAAGGAATGGGTACCTAGAATTCTGCATTAAAAATGACAAGATTACATGAATGTGAAAAGGCATGAGTAGGGCTTTGATATGAGGGTTATTGAATATCCAAAGTTGGAGGTTAATGGAAGGAGGTATCATTCACCAAGATAATAAACCCAGGAAGAATAGGTGAGGATTTTAAGGCATATGATCACAAAGTTAGGCTTAGATGTGTCTTTATTGCTTTCTATTCAGGACACAGGCAGAAGTGACACCTGGAGCTAATGCATTATGAACACACATGACAGACTGGGAAATTGGAGATTTTCTGTTGTGCTTAGCACAGGGTCCACAGGAAAAGAAAATGGTGGTGACTGTAATGGGTAGCTAGTAGGCATAGATTGTAAAAGGCCAATGAAGACAGAAACTCTGTCCATTCATAAATGGAGCTGGCAGAATCTTGAATAAGTATTATGGCAGAGAAAGAATGAATATGAGAACCATTTCATTCTTTAAAAAATGGCAAGAATGTGAACAGGAGAGATGAGTCAAGAATGTCTCCAAGTTTTCAAGTATGGCCAAAGAATGTGGCTAATGTGTATTTTGTTATATGGCATTAGTATAATTTAGTGAATTTAACCATTAAGAAGTGTAGTAATACATGACTAATGAGTGGGTCAAACTTACAGCAATGCCATATATCTGGAATGCATGCATTCTGCATAAAGGAGAAGGTCTGCTGAGCCATTCGACTGCCATGAAGTCAACATGCTTCATTCAATAAGCTAGATAAGGATAAAGCAAACTAAAAGACAGAACACTAACAGACAGCAACAGGGACACTGGACATCAAAGGTATGATTCAGAGAAGATACTTAAAGCCCGAAGAGTCTGAGAATAGGTGGTCAAAGGGAAGTAATCCAATATCTTTCAGTAGCCCATGATAGTGGCCCTGTGAATTGTCCATATTTAAAATGGAGATAAAGACCTCTCACAACATTGATTAAAAATATAGACATACGTACAATAAATGTTGGAATTACTTTCATAAAAACTGTTAATATTTTATCAAATCTCAAAATTTTAGTTACTGAAAATATTTTTACACATGTAAATAATCTTTTTGCCAAATAATGCTGGACAAATAGGTGAAAACTGTAATAGTAAACAGAAATACTCTATGTGGAGAAATAAAAATAGCAAATATAACTTATTTTTCCTTTACTAGTCTTTCAACTGAATTATCTCCACTTAAAATTTCTTCCATAGCTTTAAATTATAATGCCACTTTGATTTTTAAAATATACAATAATTAATATAATCAATTATATCTGCTGTTCATTTGGGATCTGTTTATTCAAATTCTGCACTCTATTGAATTTCACTCACTAAAAATAGAAATTATGTCACAACACACATAAGAAATAAAACAATGCTAATTGATGTAACTCTTACCTCAGGATACACATGCTAATGTGGTCAGTTAAGCTGTTTTCTAGACCTCTTATTCACATTAAAGCAATATACTTCTTTATAACCACAACAGTCTTATAATTATTGTTGTTATTACTTCAATTTCCAAGAGTTGTTAGTTTCTTTGTTTCTTTGTTATCATTCACTACTTATTTACCATACAGAGTTTTAAACATCAATATTTTACTTTGGAAGACTGGTAGCAGGAAAAGTCATTTACTCTCAAACTTTTTAGTAAAAATTGAATTACATAACATTTTCTACAATAATATTCTTAGAATTGTCTGCTTTAAGAATGAACATTTTTGAAATATGAAATTAAGTGGACTGCAAAATCTCTCTGTACCTAAAATTAGGGTTCTAGGCAGGGGGTTATTCCTGATAGGAGGTATCTTAGTCAGTCTGGGCTGTTATAACAAATTATCACTGGGTGACTTAAACAAAAAGCATTAATTTTGTACAGCTCTGGAGGCTGGGAAGTCCAAGATCAAGGCACTGGCAGATCTGGTGTCCTGTGAGGGCTGCTTCCTGCTTCATAGCTGATTGATTGTCTTCTTTCTGTGTCCTCATGTGGCAGAAAGGGGACAGGAGGCCTCTCTGTGGTCTCTCGTGATTCTACCCTATTGACCTAATTACCTTCCATAGGCCCCACCTCCTAATACCATTATAGTGAGAGTGAGGATTAGAAAACATGAATTTTGGAGGGACACAAACATTCAGTCCATAAAAACAGGCCAGTCAAAATCTAGGATTAGATATGGGTAGGAACTGAGCTATCCACTTCCACTGTCCATAGTTAAATGTTTTAAGGTGTAAACTAACACAATAAATACTTTTTCTTTTGTCTTAGGGTTTTTTTGGTTTTGTTTTGTTTGTTTGTTTGTTTTTGTCCCATGGCAAATTCATCCAATCATGTTAAGATATTAAGTCATTGTTATAAAGCAACAAGGTAAGTGCCAGGGTGGAAATGAATGTTAGCTCAGATGAGATGTATCGGGGGCTTTCCAGGAAAGCATTATGTTATATTGGAAGTGTCACAGGCTGTGTGTCCTTTTCAACATTATTTTAACTTTCACAAATTTCATTTTTCTCACCTGTAAAATGGAAATAATAAAAACTACAGGACAATGTTGTGAAAGTTAAATACAAGAATAAAGATAGACAATAGTTGACTCAGAGGAGGTAACAAATAATGTGGATCTCTAGCCTTTTTCCCTTAAGATATATGATGGTTAATATTGACTGTCAACTTAATTGGATTGAAGGATGGAGGTATATGCAAAGTATTGTTCATGGGTGTGTCTGTGAGGATGGTGACAAAAGAAAATGAACATTTGAGTCAGTGGACTGAAAGAGGCAGAACCACTCTCAGTCTGGGTAGGCACCATCCAATCTGCTGCCAGCATGGTGAGGATAAAGCATGCAGAAGAATGTGGAAGCACTAGACTGGCTGAGTCTTCTGGCCTCCATCTTTCTCCCATGATGGATGCTTCCTGCCCTCGAACATCAGACTCCAAGTTCTTCAGCTTTTGGACTCTTGAGCTTACACCAGTGGTTTGCCAGAGGCTCTCAGGTCTTCGACAACAGACTGAAGGCTACACTGTCGGCTTCCCTACTTTTGAGGTTTTGGGACTCACACTGGCTTCCTGGCTCCTCAGCTTGGGGACAGCCTATTTTGGGACTTCACCTTGTGGTCGCGTGAGTCAATACTCCTTAATAAACTACCCTTCATGTATACATATATCCTATTAGTTCTGTCCCTATAGAGAACCCTGACTAATACAAGATAGAAGAGTTGTCCAGGTTGTAATTCTATAGTCCAAGGCACTCAGGAACTCGCAGAATTTCTAACCTCTTGTAGGCCCTTGTTTTTATGTCAGATCTCAAGCAGTTAACCTACTGGAAGACTTGAGGACAGAATTCCTCGGTAGAATCATTGCTGTGGGGTTGCATTCCTTGTCATCCCTGGATTTCTATCTTGCTAGTGGCAATAGAGTATCTGTTTTTCTTCCTAAAGCCTAGAACACACTAAAGTAAAGCAAAATATTCTTAGAAAGACAATTGGAGCAGTTTCAGAGTCCCTGGTCACTCAGCATCCCGGGTGCTTCTGTGACTCAGGGGAGATACTAGCAGGAGTTGAGGACTGAGGGTCCTTACTACAACCTAAGCTGGCCACAATAAAAGCAGATGTTTCACTCCCAATGAAACAGGTGCAGTTTCCAGAAAATGGCCAGCAACACGGCAGAGTGTATCCAAACATTCGTAGCTAGCTTTCAGAGGAAAAAGTTAAACAGGAAACAAGAACAAACTTTACTTGTTTCTCAGAGCTGGGTAAATATGGAGTGTTCTTTCACGCAGATGAAGAGGGTGAGCAGAGAAGAGAGAAAATCTTGTCAGGCAAGAGGATTTCCAGCCAACTGCTTCTTGTCAAAAATCTAGATTATAACCCAAATTTCCAAAGACAAGAGTTCCGGGCCCCAGTGCCTAAGTTAGACAAATCCAAGGGCCATTGCTTTGCTGTTGGTGATTGCAGCCCACCTTTACCACACCTTAGCTTGGTGATTGCAGCCCACCTTTACCACACCTTAGCATGAGTGAGTTTTCTGTTCCAGATTGAAGACAGAATTTGCAGGAGGAAGAAGATACAGAAACCCACAGGAATGGCTGAGTCAAATCTGATGGGACATAAATCCTAAAGGTGTAGATTGGCCTGCCTCTGGGGTCTCTTTGATTGTGCCCTGCAGTTTCCCTGTGGCCTCCCCTCATCCAGGTACATGAGTTTTGCTTTGCAGATGAGTTTTGTTTTTGTTTTTGGTTTTGCCTTGTTTTCTTGTTATAAGCGCTTCTAAATGAGAATAGCCATTATACTCTCAAACAAGTCACAAAGCTACAAACTTTGCAGCTTGAGATTCACTAACCTTAAAGGTTTACAGCAGAAATGTCATGTAAAACAGACAACTTTTGGTGTATGAGTATAATCCTATTTAAATTGACTGTGTGAAGATCTATTTACTTTTCCTAGGTAAAACCAAGGATTACTCTATCTTTAGGCACTTGGCTTCTTCTCAGGAAACCAAGGGATTGCTTTCTTTAAAGGGCCATTTCGGCCTGTTAAAAACATCTTGCCTGATGCATGGATCCTTGGATGGTGAATAGGACAACTTCTACCCTCATTTAGTGTGTATGTGTGTGTGTGTGTGTGTGTGTGTGTATATATAATTTATATATAAAATAATATTATATATTATAATATATAATATATTATGTATAATATACATTATATTTTATATATAATATAATCATATATTAGACGTGTTCAGGTACGTGTTGAAAATGTGAAGCATGTGTGAGTTTTCTAAGTATGTTGTTTTACCTAATTTAGCATTTATTATTTTATATAGGAAAAATGACATAGATATTTAATGTTTGTCTATTTCTATTTTGCATTGTGAACTATTCTGGTAGAGAATATCATTTTGAATGTTTTACCCTCAATGCCTAGCAGAGGTCCAGATGCATTGAAGGTATTTAATAAATTTGGGGTAAAAAGGAAAATGGGAAGAACATAAGAAAAGAGAAACAACAGATTAATACAAGAAGGTGGGGTCAATGAAATGTATATGTCATGCTTTTTCTTCTGTTGTTTAGGTCTTTGAATACTGTAGAACCTTTTTAAAAAAAAAAACCTTGAATTTGTGTAATTTATTTGAAGGACTTAGTATGTAAAAACAATGATCTTAAATTGCTGCACCAGCTGATAGATTTTTTTAAAGTGTTTTTTTTTAATTTCAACAAGTAAAACAGTGGAAGAACAAGTTTGATATTTTGTAAGATAATTTATCTAAGGATGCAAACTCTGTGTTAGACACTTACGTAGTTTTCCTTTTGTCTTTGTTATATAAGTAACCTTTCACTTGTTTGATGATTGCTAAGACAGTGTGCTAGAATGTAGATGCCTTGCCCAGCTGTCTGAAACAAAACTAAAATCTAAAAGTTTATATGTGTGCATCATAAAAATACAAAGAATTGCTATGATAGTTCTTGTGTGTTGTCTAGTTTTTTTCACTGTATTATATTCTCTCACTTGCTATGATGTATGCTTAAAGTCAGAGCAAGAAAGAGTTTCTTCAATAAACATAAACCATTCCAGTGGCAAGTCACACAAATCAGAGGCTCCTCCTCCTCCTCCTCCTCCTTTTTCTCTTCTTCCTCCTCCTCCTCCTTGTTCTCCTCCTCCTCCTCCTTGTTCTCCTCCTCCTCCTCCTTGTTCTCCTCCTCCTCCTCATTCTCCTCCTCCTCCTCCTTTTTCTCTTCCTCCTCCTCCTCCTCCTGTCTCCTCCTCCTCCTTTTCCACTTCCTCCTCCTCCTCCTCCTTCTCCTCCACGCATGATGGGATGGAAGTCCTCCTTTGACATGTGCAAGGATCACATGTTTATGTGCTACCCTGAATTTAACTCAGGACAGGGCTCCTTCAACGTACGAGTTATCTTAACCTCAAAGAGGCAAAGTAGATGTCGTTAAATTTGAACCTTCCCTTCAGATGAGAAGCTCTCCTAGTTTCCACTGTAGCATATCACACACACACACACACACACACACTCCACAAACACACACACCCACGTACAGTAATCCATCTGTCACTCAGTCACATGGCCACATCCAAACACACACCTTATGGTTATAAAGATTTTCCCTCAAATTATCACACTCTTCCTGATGTTGCTCTCCAGGAAGTAATGAAAGGCCACTTCCTTCCTCCCTGTGGGTGCCTGTGTAGGTTCTTCATCCAGGCTGCAGTTCCCTTTGACCCTTCTCTGCCTACTGAAAGCTGATTTAACTTAAAAGCGACAACCCAGCTGTTGAATGGTTAAGGACACTATCCCTCATGGCCTACTCAATATGAGTCAATCGCAGGCTCTCCCATGCTCCCGTATCAGATTTCTCCATCACTCTGCATTTGGGGAATAATTCAGGATTCCTTTGACCTTGTGTAATGGTTAGATATTTGCATGCCTCAGAGTATTGCCCTTAGGAGATATCTTCCCTTTCTCTGGTACATTTCAATGATTATCATTGAATTTAACCATAGAAAAGAGAAATGTAAGATGTAAAAATAAATGTTACCTTCCCCCATTCAGCTGCTGCCTATTGCCATTTGGGGGCCTATAGCCTCTCAAATAAGAATCTTTGTGACTCCCAATAATCTTAAGAAAACCTAAATCACTATTTTGGGAAATGCCATTGCAGGCTTTTTGAGGCTTTTTCTTTCCTCCTCCATCATCCCTGTCCCTTCCTTCCTCAAAGATTCAATCTTAAAGCTTGTAGGCAATGCCAATGGGAGGTCATCCAGGTAGGTGGAAAGAATGGCAGCTGTGTAGCTCAGAGCCACTGTCAGCGTCTGAAGAAGAGGAGGAAGGCACCAGTCAGGGCAGGTCCCAGAGACTGAGGTGGGTAAAGAGGATGTCAAGGAGGAAGGTGGATGCCTGCCCAAGTGTGGTGGACTGGATTCATGCATGGAAGGACTGGCAGAAGTGACTGGAGATCAGTTCCATACAAGAGGATTGAGCAAATAAGATTGTAAAATAACTATATGTTTCTAGCAGAATGGAAGTTAGATTTCTCACTGTTGAAAAGGGAATTGCAAACATGGAAAGACTGGAGGGGTGGACACCAGAATGAATCCTATAGAGTTGGACTGGAATCAGAATTATCTGTGCAGACTCCCAAGTCTTTTACATATAAATATAGAGATAGATCTAGAAATGCATACAACTATAAATGTGTATATGTGTGTGTCGATATGTACATACTCTCTGGCTCTGCCCACTGACAAGGCCTGAACTCAGGAAGGCACCTAAAGCCTTGGGCACAGATAATGCCAGGCCTTAAATATAAACATAAGTTTCTGCTAAAAAAAAAAAAAAAATCAGGGCCAAGAAGGGAAGTGGGAGGAGAGTTTAAAGGGAAGTTGGATAATGGGTGCAAAAGCACCGTTTAGATCATAGAAAAAAGTTTCAGTGTTCAATAGCACAATAGGGGAATAAAAAGAAATCAGGGATTCTCAGAGAAACAGCTGATCAGGGAAAGAACAAAATAAGCCTGAAACGTCTTGTACCAGCAAGTAATGAGGTTCTTAAAAAAGGATAGGAACATGTCAAAAGGATGCAGAAGCCAGCATGAAGTGTTGGCGATATTATGATGTGATATAAACATGATGGAAATTTGAACATCAAAATAAATGCTGACAGTAATGGTTTATAATCCACTGACTAAAATGGAAAATACAAGTTCCTACTGATAAATAAATAAGTAAATAACTTACATGTTTGTTAAGAAACAGAATATTTATAGTGTCAAAGCACCACCCCACAGCATACTTATTTATTACAAAATATGAAAGAGTGAGTTAAAAATGGAGAAGCCTGAGAGACACCCCGTTGATCAGGTGATGAAAGTTAACCTCCTGAATAGTGGGAGGGGTCCAAGCTTGTGCTGGCATTTAGGGTACAGTGAGATCAGAACGTCACTTCTGTGATTTTCCTGCCAAAGATTCAGACCTGCACACCATCATGAGCAAATATCAGATGGCTCCAAACCAAGAGTCATCCTGTAAAATAACAAATGCACAGTCTTCAAAAACGTTAAGCTTATATAAGCCTGGGGAGTTGTTTTAAGTTGTAGGACAGGAATGCAATATTGCAACTAATAGCAATGTCCAACTCTGAAATAGATCCTTTTCTGTAAAAGACATTTACAATGATTGGAGAAGCTTGATTGGCGTTGAGTTAGATGGCAGGAGTATATCGACACAAGTTTCCTGATCCCGTGGCGGTGTCATTGTTATGTAGGAAAACAGCCCTGTGTATATGAAAAATTCACTACACACCCCAGGATGATGAAGCATTCGGTTAACAATTTATCATCAAATAATTTTTAAAACTATTTGTAATTTTTCTGTAAGTTTGAAAGTGATTCAAAATTAGCAGAATAATACAAGGACATAAAAGATGGCTATGTTTGGTTTAATTGTTCAGTGATAGCTTTATTGCTCTTTTAATTTATATAATTCAGATATATAATAAGTACTTACTAAAGGCTTACCAAAGTAATAAATGAATTAGTAAATAAAGGAAAAATTTACTCACATTTTATAAACTTTCTGTTACAAAATTGCCTTTTAAATATTTCTGACTGTATCCTTTTAAAATTTTGTCAGCATTGGTAACTATTTACATAAGATTAAAATTAAATTTCCCCACTGCATTTATGAAATTTTCTGGCATACTTCTATATAAGCAGTATAAATTATTATAAATTCAGCTGCAGGCAACAACATTTTGAGTGTGCTGGTTAAACATATTGACTCTTATTATCTCCCCTAGCAAGGAAGCCAAAGGCTAAGGGGCTCTAGATTGGGCTGGCTACTCAGCTCTGCCACATCATCCGGGTCCAGAGCGCTTCCTTCTTCCTCCGACCCTCTTCCACGTGCTCGCTTTTGGCCATTGCTTTGTTCCCTGATGGCTGCCACAGCTCCAGGCATTTCCCCGTCATACAGCCATACGTATTCATAAAAAGAAAATTCCCTTCATATACTCTTTTTAAGAGTGAAGAAGATGCTTCTCAGAAGAGATCCCAGGTGATGTCTCCTCATGCACTAGAATTTTCATAAGCTTTGCCTCAAAGAAGTATTAGCAGAGGCATCACCATCACTGGTTTAAAACAATTAAAATTGACACTAAAGTCCGGTGGTGGTGCTGAGGAGCGTTTTTTTCCCCTGGTTACATGACCATACTAAAGGTGGATAATGTAAAAAAACAAAACAAAACAAAAAAAAAACCAGAAAGGTGAGGCTCTATTAGCAAAATATAAGAAAATGGCAGCAAAGCATTTGGAGAGACAACCAAAATTTTTCTAACAATGGGTAAAATGGCACTGGTAAATAAGAGGAAAATGAATATGCATGGAAAACAATTAAACCTGAGGTGATCATCGGATAATCTCTACCACTGCCTTTGTAGCCAAGAATCTCTTTCGCTTTGTCAGATGTGCACTTTTTCTGTTTGATTTCAACAGAAAGAACACACAAACACACACACAAACACAGGCACAGACAAACACTGTTTCATATCACCTTTGTAGAAGAATATGTGCCTTTTCCAAATAATTTATCTTAACCTTTGGCAGTCTCTGCTATTTTCCTCCAAATTTCAATACAAGATACCAATAAAGATTTCAGAAAGATAGGACATTGGTCAGTTGTCATTTAAAAGTAGCTCACTTGAAAAGCAACAAACAAAGTATATTTGTATTAGTAATTTTTTGGGCAGAGAGGACAGAGCAAAGCAATTTGAAAATGTGACTTTATCAAGTGCCAACTCTGTATCAGCCCCTGAGACGGATGGAGCTGTAAGCCTGGTTACACGCACACTGGGACACTGAGTGCCCAGCGTAGTGCGTAAAATACAGCTGAGCACCAATACATACTTATTAAGTCAATCACTTCTGCTAATATTTCTAATGACTGAAGCTCATTATCCCGGGTCCCATTTTACCAAGGAGGAAATGAGATTTCGAGAGATGGATTAATATGACCTATGACCCACATTTGACATGGGTCAGGGCCAAAATGCTGGCTTTTTCTTACAGTTTTATGGTTTTGAAATCTGACACTGATTTCACTGGGCTAAAATCAAGGTGTTGGCATGGTGCCTTCCCTTCTGGAGGCTGTATGGAAGATCCATTTTCTTGCCTTTTCAAGCATTTAGAGGCCACTTTTCTTGGTTCATGGTCCCCTTCCTACACCTTCAAATTCAGAAATGCAGGGCTGATTTCACACGCTGCCATCTCTCTGTTTCTCTCTTCCTTTTAAGGACACATGTTCTTACATTGGTGCTTCCCAGATAATCCAGGATAATCTCCTGTTTTAAGGTCAGCTGATTAGCAACATTAATTCTATATGAAATGTTAATTTCCCTGTGTCATGGTACCTAACCTATTCATTGGTTCTGGGAACTAGGACATAAATATCTAGTGGGGAGGGCATGATTCTGCCTACCGCACTCTCATTCTATCACTGCTATCAGGAAAGTTCCAATCTTCATAAGCATACATGATCAAAGTATCTATTGACAAGATTTATAATCATATAAATCCTTCTCTTTATCTGGTCTGCATTCCATTTGATAATAAGAACAAAAAAACAAGAACAGAATCCATGTTCAAATCCTCTAGGGGCTTTCCTCATAGTTGTAAAAACAATATTGTATTTTCAAATAAAACAGACAAAAATATACCAAGAAGTACCTAATTGTGTGGTATAAGCAAAATAAAATATTAAAATTCTAAGAGAGTGCTCAGTGAAGGTTGACTTGTCCCGGGAACTTGTTACTATTTTCACCAGCTCTTCAAACAAGCCTTTTCACTTGTTGGCTCTGCTTTTCTAGACTACTCTGAGTAACACAAAGCATCTAGGACTGTCTACAACCAGGCATGCTACCACATCACCATCTACTTATAGCTGTGACCTTTTCCTTTTAGTAAGAGTACCATTTTGATTGCTCTACCAAACACTTGTCTTTAAAAATCTATCTGATGAGATGAGAACAAATTGTAGGAAAATCTATCAAACTTATACCAACAGATTACTACGATGCTGAAAGAGCCGTTGCTATTGTATGGTGACAGCATAGTCTGCATCTGCAGCGTTTAGGTGACCTCTGCCCTCCCTCTCTGCAAGGCCCCGTGGGAGCAGGATGTGTGCACCCTGGAGAACGGCATGTGCCATGGCAGGTGCCAGCGCAGCACCAGACCCCAGGATTGCAGTCAGGAAGTGGGAAGTTTCGTTTTATAGTCCCTTGAGAACACATGCCATTGCTAAGAAACCTAAATTCAACGGTGACTATTTTTTCTTTCATAGATTTTTTTAATGATCTACCAGGATAATTTTGAGGTATAAAAACAAGAAAACTTGGAAAAATGCTTTTCATTTCACAAAGTAAAGGAGCAATACATTGGAAAAGCCCAAAATTATTTATATGAAAATTCTCAAGAAGAATGAGAATATTTTTGATATTTTGATTCATTTTCATGGACTAAGATATACATTTGTTAAAGAAATAGAAATTTCACCCTTTAATGACACTAATCAGTATTCTGAGGCTGAGGGCTTTGGTGGAAGGGCTGAGAAGAACATGTTGAAAGCCATTGAGAAAATGCCTAAGTAGAGAATAGGTTCATCCATCCAATCATTCCTACAAAATAACTTTTGTAAGTGCCAAACTGTGTGTATTGAAATGATCATCAGGAAAGCATAAAATACATAATGTCTTTAAATTTAATGCCATACATACATAAAAATAAATGGAGCAACAAATTATATGTGCAGTTATGACCCCAAAAACAAGTGATCATTTCTAATGGGATAAATAATAAATGGCTTTGTAATAATAATTCTGTTTAGTTATTTATCCCTGGAAAATACATGAAAATAAAACTTAATACATATCGAGCATTTCAATGGGCACTATGTATACTATGGAGATAAAAAATTATATTCTATGTGCACATGAGCCTTACAATATAGGAAACTATCCAGTAACTTAAAAAGATGAGTTAACACTGGAAAAGCACTGAATATTCCAGGATTATGTAACTCAGAATTGAAGAATTGAGGCAGGTTTCCAGGAAAGAATAACATCTAGGCTAGAATCTGAAGGCTAAGAAGTTATTCCAGCAAGAAGGTAGGGAAGGGGAAATAGTTTTGGTCACAGGGAAAGAACATATGAATATATCAAGAAGATAAAGATATCCAGGACATTCAGATAACATTAAGGATTGAAAATATGTGCATGTGATTTCTTAATCAATGAGTCTTAATGAACATGACTAGAGGAATTTCTGCAGAGTGGTTACTACCACAGTGCCTTAGAAAATTGACTGTGAGAAGAGTATGAAAATATAGGAGGTACAGAAAATTCTTTTGAAAATCTGGTTGTAGAAAAGGTAGAAAAATAGGGCAAGAGACATAGGGTAACAGGTATGGTTAGGCTAGGCTTAGGAGAGTTGGATTCACTGTGACTGGACATGAGGAAACATTTTGTTATGATGACAACATCCATTATCTTGATTGTAATTATTTTATATGTATAGATAGATGATATTTATATAGATATAGACATAGTCATAGAGATATACACATAAATATAATAGAAATAAAATCTAAGTATACAGTAAGTCCTTACTTAAAATCTGTAATAGGTTCTTGGAAACTTCTACTTTAAGTGAAAAAATGTATAACAAAACCATTTTTTTTCTCATCAATGTTATAATGAAATGAACTTTAAAGAAATGATGTTATTCCAGGACCTGCTGTATGTCTTTTGCTTAAAGTCACAGTTTCCAAGAACCTATCAAGAACATTAAATGAGGACTTATTGTATTTTAAATATAAATATAATTGCAATATAATAAATATAACATAATGTAATATATAAATATAGAGAGAGTACATTGAAACTCAGCAAACTGTACACCTATGTTTGGTGCCTTTTATTGAATGCTTAATATGGCCAGACACAAGATAATCACATTATCTCCAAAGAAATATGACATTGAATTAATTCATTATGTGTAAATTATTTCTCAATAAAATTGATTGAAATAACAAACTCAGGACTGGGCACCATGGCTCATGCACAGTCCATGAACTTTGGGAGGCCAAGATGGGCATATCACTTGAGCCCAGGAATTCAAGACCTGTCTGAGCAACATGGTGAGACCCCCATCTCTACAAAAACAATTTTAAAATTAGCTGGGTGTGGTGGTTGTTCATGCCTGTGGTCCCAGCTACTCAGGAAGCTGAGGTGGGAGGACAGCTTGAACCCCAGAGGTTGAGGCTGCAGCACGCTACAGCCTAGATGACAGAGTGAGACCCTGTCTCAAAAAAACAAAAAAATATAAAACAAAAAGGCAAAACAAAACCTCGAGTATGGTTTGAGACCCTGTCTCAAAAAAACAAAAAAATATAAAACAAAAAAGCAAAACAAAACCTCAAGTATGATTTTTACATGGCAAATATTTACTCTTTTCCTCTTCTCCATGTGCTTGTTCATAGGATACTGATGTTGGGCTGGGACCAAGGCTGTCTTTGGCAACCTTGTAGGTACAGTCTACTTCCCAGCCTATGGGGTTTGGACTCATCCACGCAACTCGCTTTGCCAACAAACTATTAGCAATGTGATGCAAGCACAGCCTTAAAATGCTGGGGCTTTCTTGGTCTCCCTGTCTTACACTTTGACCATCCCTATTAGAAGAGCTTTCCCTGGCTGGCTGCAGCTCCAGAGTCAATAGACATGGAACAAATACGAGCCAAAGTTGTAGTGAGGATTCAAGGCCAGCCGGAAGCACTCTTGAAAAAGAGTCATTTTCAAGCCCAACCTAGACCAGGTCAATTATATCTGACTCACAGCTGTGTGATGAACAGAAAATCAATTACTATTTTAAGCCACTAAATTTGGGTCTGCTTTCTTATATACCATTACTGTGGTGATAAATAACATATGCCAAGAAATACATAAAATATAAATGGACTAAAATAATTTTCAGTACTGTGTATCTTTTATCAGATAAGTTACAAGTACAAAATAGTGTACACATATTTTATGGTGTATATCTTAAGGAGCTATCCTAAGCATTTTTTATGTTTACATCACAGAAAAACTATAGACAAATATAAAGAATTTTTTAAGATAAAAATTTTATTCCACTCCTATGTATAAATGATTCTATATTGTCTCGCATTACCAACTGGAATTTATGTAACATTTATCTGTACTAACCACAGTCAGGACATGATTTAATCTATTATGTAGTGAGCACTCCCAGAAAACTATCCAAAATACTTGAAGTATAAAGTTTTTCATTATTTCTTTATGGATTTTAGAAGTAGAGCACTATTTAATTAATTTGCATGATATTTAATCTCAGTTTGTATTATCCCATAATACTTAAACTGCCTCTGTTTTTAAATGAAATATATCAAACTATATATTTCTATGTAAATAGGACACGAGAATATACCCAATAGAAAAATCTAAATGTTATATGTATAACTCTTGTTTACTCACCAAATGCTTTCAGAAAATAATTTCTCTTCTCAGCTTCAAAACAGTCCCATTAATCAGTTATTATTTGCCTCAATTTAAAATATTAAACTCAGAGAATTTATGATTTGGTTGAAGATTATCAGTTATTAATGGTAAAATGAAGATTCAAAATTCAGGTCATTAATTATTAAGTCTGCTCTAGCTTTAATATTTATAATTAAATTATATTATAATGTATATAATTCTTGTATAATGATACCTATTGTATGATATTTATAAAATGTCTTTTAGGAGTATAATACAGGCCAGGCACGATGGCTCACGCCTGTAATCCCAGCACTTTGGGAGGCCGAGGTGGGCGGATCACGAGGTCAGGAGATCGAGACCATCCTGCCTAATATGGTGAAACCCCGTCTCTACTAAAAATACAAAAAATTGGCTGCGCGTGATGATAAGAGCCTGTAGTCCCAGCTACTCGGGAGGCTGAGGCAGGAGAATGGCGTGAACCCAGGGGGCAGAGCTTGCAGTGAGCCGAGATAGCGCCACTGCACTCCAGCCTGGGCAACAGAGTGAGACTCCGTCTCAAAAAAAAAAAAAAAGATTATAATACAAGAAAAATCAATATTATAGTCCCTGTGTGTTTATATTGGTCTATTATTTATATAGCACTAACTTTTTCCATATAAACTGTTTTAATTGCCATGTAATTATTTTTAAATGATATGCTGTCCTGTATTATTAAAAAAAGAACCAGTATCCCAAATAAATGTATTAAGTCAATAGTGAGACTAAGCCCATTTCAGCCTCGGAGTATGCAGCTTTGTAGAGAAACATAAGTTAAAGTCAAATTAATTAATTATTTTCGTGGCTTCATTGTGCACCAAATATTTAGGCTCACTAAACAAATATGCTTAAAGGAACATCAAAGATATCTTCAATATGAAGGAATTGGAGTAAATAAATTAGATCCAACTGACTTTAAGTATAGACCTGAAAAGAGAACAAAATTGTAATGTTTCTTTTCTGCTCCACATTAGTGAGGAATTTTTCTGATCAGTAAAAATAAAATCCCACAGCTATTATATCAACGTAATTAGAACCTCAGCAATGGATAAAAGTGGAATCAGATGTCTTTTGTGAAAGCTATTAAGTACCTAAAGTGTGTTTTTGTAAATTTGATGCATGGGTTTGTAAATGCATTAAAAGAAATGTTTATTCTTATAACGAAGACTGTCAAGATAAATTTATTAGGACTTGATACAAAACCATCATATTACTTTAAAAGGAATATGACATGAAACTTAAAGAGATGAGGCCAATGTACATTATTAATGATAATGAAAATCGTGGTAATTATATAAGAGACCGACTCCCAGGATAACTCACAGACTTTGGGATCTTTCACTAATACTATAAATATCACATGAATCAGCCTTAACTTTATGTGCATAATTTAGCTTGACTGGTAATGTTACAGTGAAATATATGTTTTACCAATAGACACACAAGTGGAATTACCTGGACTTACCACTTAATACTTTGAAGAAGGGGTTTTTCTAAAAATATTTTCAATTTTTTTCTTATGGACAAGTACAAAGAGTTATGAGGAATGTGATAAATTTCATTTCAAACTACACTTTTTCCATTGATTTCAGTTATACTATAGAAGCATGTACCCAGGCTGGAGACTGTCATATTCTGTATGTTGTATGAATTACACCCAACGTCCATTATAAAGACCATTCTGCATGAGCATTGTTTGTAGAAGAGTATTTTAAAAATGTTCTGCCACCCTCAAAAATCTGTGTTATATTCTATGGGAACATAACATAGTTAGAGTGGGAAGGATCATTAAGAGATAAAATCTGAATATATTAAAAACTAGCTCAACTCATTTAAGTACATGCAGAGTAAACTTGTGTTTCATTCAAAGTGACCACTCTGCTTTCTTGGTAATTTTTCAGAGATTCCACGGTTTAATCATATGTAGGCCACATTATTTCTTACTTTACAAGTGTTCAGCTGAGTTCACCAGCTGAAAGAACTGCAGGGATATTTGTATGGACTGAACCTGTCACTTCATTAGTACCAAGTACCTCTCAGTTGAGAGTCAAGGGTCATTACCTCTTAAAAATCAAAACCAATTTTACAAATCCCGTCATCAATCCTTGTTAGGATCTAGGTAAATTTTATTCAAGAAGCATTAAGCAAATTTCAGATAAGCATCCAGTGGTGCTAATGAACCCTACAGGGGATCTTTGAAGGTCACTCAATTTTTTGTAGCTTCTTTGAAATTTTGCACAGCCTAAGGCAAATAGGAAAAAAAGCTTAACTGATTAAATGTTTTACAGCAAAACTGCTTTAAGTATTCTCACAGATCAACAACATAAATATAAACTTTTGTGTATAAATTTATATATAAAATGGAGATATAACCTTTAATAAACTTGGACAAATTTTAAATATTTCAAATAATACCTGACACATCAAACTTTTGATTGCCTCACAGCTCTGTGTGATGCTTCATTATATCACTTTCCCTATTCTAAAATAGCATTTTCTCCCTGAAACTTTGAGAAGCAACTAAAATGTGATCATCTGTATAAAAAAAAAAGTCTCAACAAATTTTAGAATATGGAATTGTGCATGATGTTCCTTAACAAAGAGTTTTCAAATTAATTTCTGTAGAAAAAAATATAATTTGCAAAGGAAGAATAAAAATATGTACATGAATCATTGATATTTTGTTACATAATCTGTTAACAAAGCTTCTGTCTGTTCCAAAAAGAAATACTGTTTGGTAGTTAGTGGCTGATGGAATACACACTTCTGCCACTTCCCTATCATTGTACATCATTTGGAAGTCCTCCACCTTCCCTTAACAGCAAATGACTACTTTATAATACAAGCATTTCAAAGTATATGAAGTATTTTATCCTCAAAAGTTTTCTTTTTCCTCATATAATTGTTTAGCTGTGTATCTAAACAGCAGTAGTAACAGATACCAAAGATATGGAGTGTTGAAACAGACCTTCTGGGGTACTGAGAAAACCCTCCAAAATTAATTAAATACTATAAGATATCTCTATTTAAAATGTATTATTCATAAGCCTTGTCTAATTTATTAATGTATTTTAAGTTCTTCAAATAAAATGATTATTTGCTATCAAATCTTCATCATCGCCCATTTTGGGTAATATTCATTGAGCTTCTACATGCCAGAAAATAGACTGTTTTCTTCATCAGCACATAACCGCCCTTCCATGTAACCATTATTTTTCCCATGTACCATGTAACCATTATTTTTTCCATGTAGAACATATGGGCTATGCTAACAACACACACACACACCCCCACATCTCTTAAGGTCCTTGCTGCAAGTGATCAGCCATGTTCTTGCTAGATGTGCTACTTTATTAATAGTATCTAGCCTTGCAGTTAGTAAATCATGTTAGTTATTAAGTTAGTTATTGGCGTCTCAGAGAAATAAGGCATTGTCCTAAGAAAACACAATGTGTCTATGTAATTCTGATTTATCCTTTAGTGTCTTTTTCAGGCCAACAACCTGTATTCATTGCATTCTACTACTGGGCCTCCCAATTTTCACCTTGGCTTTCAGTAACAATATGATTCCTTATTTTGACAATAAGAAAATCTACTTTGGAAAATCTGTAACTGTTCCACCAAGGGTGTTCCTATATACCTTCGAAACTGCAAAACACTGTGTTCTGAAGTATCTATTAAATAATAATGTTACAATCCTCCACTGAGCAATATGTATGTATGTTTATGAGCACGTACATACATAAGCAGGGAAAGAGAAGGCAAGAGAGAGGGGAGCATTTTGGTGGACACAGTCACCCTTTGGACACTGTGTGAGAAATAAGAACACACAGCCTAAGATAATGGCTTTATTTCTTGTCATGTGCATATGTGCATGGTCACCATCCACTGTCTCAAGTCCATAGGAACTCAGGATGTGGAAGGAGAGTGAATATGTACTCCATCACAGCAAGATGGACACAGGGATTCATTCAGTAACATCTTTCGTATCCATGAGCATCAGGGAATGGGTTTTCTGGTTTTACGGATAATAAATTATCAGAGTCCATGGATAGATTATGGTTATTCTCTGCTCAAACAACAGATTCCACAAACTCTGCCACAGTGATGTCTTTAAATGCAAATCTGATCATGCAAAATCATTCATTATGTACAGTTAATGTCCAAATTTTTTATTTTATTATTTTATTTTTTCAGCATCTACATGAAGGACACATGTCCAAACTATTTAATTTAGCATATTAGATTGCTCATGTACCTATTTGTGTAGACTCAGCTGTTGTTACCTTCCGCTTTACTGGACCACGTGTGGCTCATAGTACTCTTTCCTACCGGGATACGTTTGCACATCCTCTGCTCTCAGCCTGGAATGCACCCTACTCTCCAGTCTCTGCCTCACCCTGATGATCCGACTGACCAACCCAACTCATCCCTCAGGAGCTGGCACTGATGTGAACTGAGCCTGCTTGTTTGCTCTAAATTATGTTTCATGGAGGTGCTCAGTACTTGTGCTTCATAGTCACTCAGAACATATTTGGAAATGAAGTACTAAAGCATTTTCATTTGGGATTAACTTTTTCTATTATGTAATGTTCAATTCTAGTTTTCTTTTACAATAAATATAATTGCATTCCAATATCAACTCCACACTGTAACACGGAGGGAGTATAGTGACATGAATTCCAAACTTCATGGTTTTAACCAAGCTGTCCACAAGATAACTGAAAATTTCTTAAGACCTTACTTTCAAATGGTCTCCCACCTACACTCTAGGTCTTTGCATACTACTTTAGTCGCTGCCACTTAAAGGTCTCTCAAAATCATCTCCCCACAAGAAATAGACTTTCCCAAAAATTCCATAAGGAGATAAACAACTACTGAAATTCCTTAGCTATAAACAAAGGTTGATTTTTTTAAATTTTTTTCGCTAGTCCTCTTTCCCTCAAAAAATATCAACTTTACTGCTTCCTTTCTCTTTCTCTCTGCATATTCTCCTCTCTGGAATTTCAAATCATTTTCCTCTCTATGAGACAAAGAAATTCAACCCTTTTTGGCTTTTATTACCAAACCTACACATGGCAGCGTCTCAGAATATTCAGAACAACAGTGTCCTTTTTAACATACCTGTAGAAGGTAGGTATGATTATAAGCAATTTTTTTCTGATGCATAATTCATTTTTTAGTTATTCTTATTTTCTAGTTTACCTCTATCTTTTCTTCCTTCCACCTATATACCTATACAGCTTTAAAATCAGTAACACCTGCTTCTAGCAGCAAATCTTCTACTCATAATTTTTGTTACTAGTATGCTTAACTGCTAACCAGCTCATGCTATCTACAAAATAAAAAAGACACAATGAGAGCCTGAGGAATTCTCTCATAAGTATACTGAACATGTTTCCATTCACATATGGGCTATGCTAACAACACACACACACACACACACATACACACACACACATCTCTTAAGGTCCTTGTTGCAAATGATCAGCCATGTTCTTGCTAGATGTGCTACTTTATTGATAGTATCTAGCCTTGCAGTCAATAAATCATGTTAGTTATTAAGTAAAAAAGTATATATAGTAAATTTATAAAGCAAGAATTTTACCTCACATAATTTTAGACTTAAAATTAGTATCATATTTGCAAATATCATGATGATTATTTGAAGAAAGGTAGAGTCCAGGCTGTGCATCCTTCTTCAGTGCTAGCTCTTCTCTCTGTCCTCTGACAGATTACTTCATCTATTCTGTTGTCTAGGAAAATCTTTGGCTTCTCATACTAATCTAAAAATTGACTATGTTGTAATGCTAATAAGAACATGACAAACCATTAAGCAATTAAATTCACCCCAGAACATAATGCATTTAGGCAAACTAACCACTCAAAAAATGTATTAGATAAGAAAAGTCTTTAATAACATTTTTGTCAAACCTTATAGTATATGAAAATCACTTGGGAAGCTTGGTAAAACACACATTCTTTCAACACTAAGGGCTACATATTCTATTTCAAACAGCCTGGACTCGGGACCAGTTACCTACGTTTTACAAGCAATTCAGGACATTGGGAAGTAGGTCATTATTAAGAGTACACTGGGAGATGGCCCCTTGGTGGGGGTGTTTTGCCAATAGGAGCCTTCAGAGAGTGCCTGCCTGCAAGAGGGAGAAGAGCAGCAGTGTGCCCTGAAATGGCAACAACCAGCCTCTGGAAAAGGTACCACCACTGCCATCTGAGTTGTAGTGGTTGCCAGTTTCCATAATGTCAACAACCTCCACCATAAGCAATATCGTGCAATCAAAATGGCATCACTGAATGTGGAGTTGGGGAAAGACACACAGTTGATTCTTACATGTCAGCATGAGTCAGTGCACCATCAGCGGAGCACACTCAAAACATTTGCCCTGAAGAAATTTGACTGGGAAAAGGATTGAACTCAGAAACTTCTGATGGAAGACACATGCAGCAGAAGTCATCGATCTCTGGGCAGAGTGTAACTATGCCCTTTACAAACAAAATGTTGAAAAGCATTTCTTACAATGGAAGCAAAACACTACTTTGTTTTGTCTTCTGTTGTCTGCCTCTTTATTCTTTCCAGTGGGGGTCTTCATCCCTAGAGCCTAGGTAGCAGATTCAGGCTCATTCCTGGGATTCTCTTCTTCTTCATAGCTAGCAAACTTCCTGTGTCACTGGCCTCAAGTACATATTAATTTGGAGTCAGAAAAAATTACCTTAAACTAATAAATAGATCAAAGACATCATAGTATTTCAATGCAGTGCTCGACTTGAATGTGTTGTCTTGGCTATGGCATAATTCTGAAAGTAGAGAACATAATGTTTAGATTTTTATCCAGTGGGGAGACAAATGATTTCTGTTTGATAGAATGAATCACCCCAAAACTTTAGGTTTATTGCCCTGTAGGACACTAGCCAGTTTTGTCTCTATCCAAGCATAATGTTTTAACATTTCTTTATTTTTGTTTTTATTTTTTTTTTACTTAAAGGGAATAGTACTGATGTATTAGCAAGCAATGATTTTAGTATAGAGAATGGATCATTTCATGAAAATAACAAGAGCAGGGATACACACACAGCAGTGATTACAGGCGTATTTTGCTATGATTCCTTTCATCTCCTTTCCTGTTAGCAAAAGACAGTCTGTACAACCTGCTGTATTTTATCCAACTTTTTCAGTTTCATAAGTAAAGTTTGGGGCTGCATTGCACCATGTGGCAACATCTTCCTCCGATCACTGCCCTTGTTTAGAAAACTTTCTAAAACAAAGACTTTTCTTCTGCTGTGGCTGAATTACTATTGATACCAACTTATTTTCTTGAAAGCTCTTCCAGTTTCCCTCAGATTTAGGCATTCAACAAGGTAATTCCAAGATGGCTTACTGTTCTTTATGCAACCAACAAACATATGAAAAAAGCTCAACATCACTGATTATTAGAGAAATGCAAATCAAAACCACAATGAGATACCATCTCATGCCAGTAAGAATGGCGATTATTAAAAAGTCAAGAAACAGTAGATGCTGATAAGGCTTGGAGAAATAAGAACTCTTTTACACTATTGGTGGGAATGTAAATTAGTTCGACCACTGTAGAAAATAGTGTGATTCCTCAAGGATCTAGAACTAGAAATACCATATGACCCAGCAATCCGATTACTGGGTATATACCCAAAGGAATATAAATCACTGTACTATAAAGACACATGCACATGTATGTTTATTGCAGCACTATTTCCAATAGCAAAGACATGGAACCAACCCAAATGCTCATCAGTGATAGACTGGATAAAGAAAATGTGGCACATAAACACCATGGAATACTATACAGCCGTAAAACAGAATGAGATCATGTCCTTTGCAGGGACATAGATGGAGCTAGAAGCCATTATCCTCAGCAAACTAACACAGGAACAGAAAACCAAACACCTCATGTTCTTACTCATAAGCAGGAGTTGAACAATGAGCACCTCTGCTCACTGCTGCTAACATGCTTTTCAGGAAAGTGTTTTTATATTTACTCTTTATTGATTTAAAGATATCCTGGTCAAATGGCTGAATTAAGGAAGACACACTCAGAAGAAAATACATGTATAAACATTATTTTTTATGAAAATCTCAGCTGGATAATGAGCAGGACGGCTGTCAAGGAATAACAAAATCTTGTGGTCATCTACCAGTCTGGCTTCCCTACAAGGAGCATAACCCAAATACAAGCACAACTCGTATAAAATGTTTGTGAAAACAATCAGAAAAGATGCTCCTGAACAATGAGAACACATGGACACAGGGAGGGGAAAGACACACACCAGGGCCTGTCGGGGCATGGGGGTTGAGAGGAGGGAGGGCATCAGGACAAATAGCTAATGTATGTTGGGCTTAAAACCTAGATGACAGGTTGATAAGGGCAGCAAACCAGTTAAAACACATGTTAGCACCTGCACAGATGTTATCCCGTAACACTAGAGCTATAATTTTTAACAAAATATTTTTTAAAAGTTTCTAAACATTTCTACGAGTTACTTGTTTCCAGAAGCTTGAGAAATTATATATAAGTACTTTTGCAGAGTCTGGCAGAAGGGATTTAGAATCACAATTTGAAGAATAACATTAATGGGACCAGAATGAGAAATGACAAATGACAAATTGAGAGTGAGAGAGTAAGAGAAGAAAGAAAAAAGAAGAAGGAGAAGGAGAAGAAGAAGCAGAAGCAGAAGGAGGAGGAGGAGGAGGAGAAAGAAGAAGAAGGAGGAGGAGGAGGAGGAGGAGGAGGGGGAGAAGAAGGAGAAGAAGAGGAAGAGGAAGAAGGAGGAGGAGGAAAGAAAGAAGAAGTAAGAAGAAAGAAGAAGAAGGAGGAGGAGAAGGAAGAGGGAGAAGGGGAGGAAGAAGGAGAATAAGAGGAAGAAGAGGAAAAGGAAGAAGATGATGATGAAGATGAAGACGGAGACGGAGGAGGAGAAGGAGGAGAAGGAGAAGAAGAAGAAGGAGGAGGAGGAGAAGGGAGAAGAGGAGAAAGAAGAAGAATGAGAAGAAAAAGAAGAACAACAACAAGAACAAGAAGAAGAAGGAGGAAGAGGAGAAGGAAGAAGGAGAAGAGGAGGAAGAAGGAGAATAAGAGGAAGAAGAAGAAGAGGAAGAGGAAGAAGAAGAAGAGAAAGAAGAAGGAAGGAAGGAAGGAAAGAAGGAAGGAAGGAAGGGAAAGAAGAAGAGGAGAAAAGCAGAAGAAGTGAAGAAGGAGGAGGAGGAAGAAGAAGGAGAAGAGGAGGAAGAAGGAGAAGAAGAAGGAGAAGGAGAAGAAGAGGAAGAATAAGAAAAGGAAGGGAGGAAGGAGAAGAAGATGAAGAAGGAGGAGGAGGGAGAAAAAAAGAAGAAACTGTAGGCTATGGAGGAAATTGGAGGGAGTAAATTCCTTTTTTCAAAAGTGTTGCTTATAGACAGCAGATGTTAATCATTCTACTTTCAAAATAAATAAATATTTTGGAAATCCTCATACTTTCTAAATAATTTGGAGAACACACTTTTCATTGCTTTGTGGTGTTTCTCTGACATAGATCCTGTTCTAAGGTTGAAGCTTTACCAATACTCCTTTTTTTAATTAAAAAATACATTTCTGTCATTTCCTGACATGCTGTAATTTGGCTATATCTCTGAGGACTTTAAAAGCAATTTCCCAAACCCATATGTTTAGAAAGTTTGGAAGATAGTATATCTATCAAAACTGTAACAACTAGTATAATAAAAATGGTAAAATCAGACAAAAAGAGAGTTCTTAGAGCTTGAAAAATGATCTTGAATAAAGCTATGAAAATTTCCCAGAATACAGAGAAAAAAGAGAACCAAAGACAAACACAGAGATAAGAGAGAAAGATGATAACTTTGATAATCAATATATGTCTCAGAAAGAGAGAATAGGAAAAAGGAGAGGTGAAACATTCAAATAATAGAAAATATTTCTTCTCAGAGAAAAGTATATGTCTCAGCTTTCAGACTGAAAAAAACACCCTTTCTAAGAAACAAAAAAATAACTACCCCTGCTAAGGGAAAAAAAAAACAATCTGTGCCTAGACATACTGCTATCACATTTCATAATACCAACAGACAGTAAAGAGAAATTCTAAATTTTTTCTGAGATTTAAATCATGTATGAATGAAGAAATATGGATCTAAAATTAGTCTCATAAATATCCATGCTCAACTATTGAAGAGGTGAGGTCTACTATTTTCTAACAGATTTGGATTAAACAAATTCACAAATGCCTCAAGCTTTCAGTTTTCTCATCTGTAAAACAGGGGAAATAACACCTATTTTATCTTGGGTTTTCACACACTTATTAGAATGTCTAGTGTCTTAGTCCATATGTGCTGGTATAGAAGAATACCACAGGCTGGGTAACTTATGAACAAAATTATTCCCTTACAGTTCAGGAGGTTGGGACATCCAATATTAGGCATTGATGTGGTTGGTAATTCTGATTCCAAGATGGCGCCTTGAATGCTGTGTCCTCCAGAGAGGAAGAATGCCACGTCCTCACATGGCAGAAGGCTGAAGGGCAAAGAGGCAAAACGGGGCTGAACTTGTCCTTTAATAATGGTATTAATCTGCTCATAAGGGCCCAGCCCTTATGGCCTAATCACCTCATAAAGTCCCACCTATTAATACTGTTACAATGGCAATTAAACTTCAACATAAATTTTGGAGGAGGCAAACATTCAAATAATTGTGTCTGGCATATATTAATACTCAATAAATATTTATCCTTAGGATTCCATCCTATAGTTACTATTAATATTAGATGAAAAAATCAGCAGAAATATTAATGTGTTTTTAACTATTATTGCTCCACCCTGAGTTTAAAAAGAACTGAGAGTGACATTTACAATTTTGCCTTCAAATTTACAAGTTTAACAAGTGCTTAGATAACCATCTATGTTCAATTTATTTCTTTAAAACCCAACATCCTGGAGTTAAGCCAAGAAATAATTTAATTAATTAGTATTTTACATTTTTAAATAATATATTTCTAAGACAGAAAGGATGTTCTAAAATCTTTAATTGTTCATCTTAGAGCCTAGCCTATCCACTGGAAAAGTAATGTTACAATGGATGCTTAGGCCAGTGAGTGGCTGTTCTTATTTATATCAAAAGAAAGTCATTTCTCAAGATCCCTAAATGGGAAAATAACATGTTGTTTATACATCTGGATTTTGTGGTACTAAAAGTTGTAAAAGTAAGAAAAGTGAGACATGGATTTAAAAGAATTGATTCTTTTTGAAACTAAAGAATATTTCAAATACTCATTGCCAGGCATGCTGCTAGAAGCTTACATTTAATATTTTACTTTCCTCATAATCAGCCATTTAATTCAACAGTGCTAGGAAGTAAGTGATATTATTGCCCTCACTTTTACCACTAAGGCAGAGCCTCCTGAGCCTTATTCCTGTGCTCTTTCCACAACATTGGTGACATTAACACCATGGTTTTACTTATTGATCACCCTGTTATCCAGGTGGTCCTTTGGGCAGGGCAAGGGAGCCTTGAGAGGTCTTTGTTAGGTCTCAGCAGAAGGGCTCCCTGAGCTCCTCTTGATCCCCAAGACTGCATTTCTTCATGGTCAATATGGATTTTAATTCTATGTCCTTCAACACATAGGAGCTCTTTGACAAGCCATGGGAAAATCTAAATTTGGTTCTTTTCTTTATGCCACTCACAAGTGACTTGAGATTTCCATATATATGAGATAGATTAGATAGATAGATACATAGATAGATAGATAGATATGGAATATATATATGGAATACATATATATGGAATATATATATATGGAATACATATATATGGAATATATATATATGGAATACATATATATGGAATATATATATGGAATACATATATATGGAATATATATATATGGAATACATATATATGGAATATATATATATGGAATACATATATATGGAATATATATATGGAATACATATATATGGAATACATATATATGGAATATATATATGGAATACATATATATGGAATATATATATGGAATACATATATATATGGAATATATATATGGAATACATATATATATGGAATATATATATGGAATACATATATATATGGAATATATATATGGAATACATATATATATGGAATATATATATGGAATACATATATATATGGAATATATATATGGAATACATATATATATGGAATATATATATGGAATACATATATATATGGAATATATATATGGAATACATATATATATGGAATATATATATGGAATACATATATATATGGAATATATATATGGAATGCATATATATATGGAATGAATATATATATGGAATACATATATATGGAATGCATATATATATGGAATACATATATATGGAATGCATATATATATGGAATACATATATATGGAATACATATATATGGAATACATATATATATGGAATACATATATATGGAATACATATATATGGAATATATATATGGAATACATATATATGGAATATATATATGGAATACATATATATGGAATACATATATATGGAATACATATATATATGGAATACATATATATGGAATACATATATATATGGAATACATATATATATGGAATACATATATATATGGAATACATATATATGGAATACATATATATATGGAATACATATATATGTGGAATACATATATATGTGGAATACATATATATATATGGAATACATATATATATGGAATACATATATATGGAATACATATATATATGGAATACATATATATATGGAATACATATATATATGGAATACATATATATGGAATACATATATATATGGAATACATATATATGTGGAATACATATATATGGAATACATATATATGTGGAATACATATATATGTGGAATACATATATATATATGGAATACATATATATATGGAATACATATATATATGGAATATATATATATATTTTCAAAGTGAGGAAGTCATACCAGAGCTCTTTCAGGTGGACACTGTCAGGATTTTAGGTTTCTCAAGCTCCTCAGTGCCCCTGGAATATTTCAGTGTTGTGTGACTCATACTTACAATTTGCCGTTCTTAAAAATAAGTACATTTGTGAAAACAGTGTTAGTTTTCAGGCTTCATTGTTGTTAAAAAGTGTAAAATAGAAAATTTGCAAAACTTAACAAATAGACTTTCAATTAATATATAATACATTGGGAATTATACTATGATCTAATCATCTCTACAAATCTTCCAACCCTAGTTAATGCAAATGTTTGAAATCAATCTTTATGTGCCCCTGGACCTTCCTATGAGGCTTGTTTTCAACATTCATACATAACTTGAGTATAGAAGAAAATTCCCTCATTATGGAGAAAACAAATAAAATATGGACACAAGTTGTCAAAGGCTTTGGATACACTCTTCCCCAAAGGCATGGATGGGGCCTCCTGAAACCTGGGTGGAGTCACTGCAGAGCTGGATACAGCTCTTCCCTTAGTTCTCCCACCTGTTGACTTTCCGTTCCCCTCTCCCAATTTCCCCAAGCCTTAAAACAGCTATTAACTTAAAGAAAAAAAACCACACAATTTATAAATTTGGAAAAGGAGACATTATTTCTTGGAAAGAGTTACACTCTGCAAGGTGGCATCCCACCGGCTGGGAAGCACAGCCTCCCACAGAGATCAGAGACAGGCACCATGGAGGAGAAGGGGTTGGGGCAGGAGCTTTATGCTGAATGGGCTGGAGGATCATACATATTCAACAGGTTACAGGAGGAGCTGTGAATATTCATGAAGTGGTCCTGATGTATGCGTATTGAACAAACATGCCTGTAACATACAACTCAAGTTCATTTTTGGGTGGAGATTTAAGATCTAAATGTATTACAGTCTAGACCCTATGCATCAAAAGAAATTTTCAGGACATGAAGGCAGCCTCTGCAGACCGGCCAGAACCAGTCGATGGTGGGTGGTCTTCGTGTGAGAAGAAAGTTACTGAAATCAGTCCCTTGTCCAATGAAAGCTGTAGTTATGGCTTGTGGAATGGGGATTAATTACTCAGTGTCTGAGCTGGATGGCTTGTAACGGTTTTAGTCTTGCTAATTTTGGGGCCAATATTTGTTTAGCTGCTAGAGAAAATGAAAGGCCTGTGGCAGTGAGAAGTCATTTATTCTTTAAGTTTAGGGTGTGAGACTTCACCCTGGCCTTGCATGGCCTTAGGTCCTGTTAATAATTTTGTATCTTATTGCCACAAAGAGTCTGTTCTGTCAATCTTACCATCTCTATTTTAACATGAATGCTGTGTGTATAGTGTGTTTGTGTTCTGTTGTGTGTGCATCTGTGTGTACAAGTGTCTGTGCGTGTGTGCGAGGTGTGTGAAGCAGAGGGAGGGGGAGGGGAGAAGGTGTTTTGCAGAGAGAACAGTGAGGCACAGACACCTGTGGAGTTGCAGTTCCATAAGGTGTGTTACAGAAATCTCTCACCGATGGCAAAGCTCTTACCAGAGGCAACCGAGAATTGATTTTAAGGCTTTAGTAGAAACAAATGCCCATTTCTGAATGTTTCCAGAAAAAAAAAATATTCTAAAATAATTTATTTTTCCTGGTTTTAATAAAAAAGCATTATTTCCTACTATAGGTCAGGTAATATTTAAGACCTTTTGCTTGCAATTGCTCTAATTCTCTCAAGAATTATGAAGAGAGGTACTTCATTCTGCAGGGGGAAAAAAAAGGCAGGCTCACTCAATGGACCATAAAAACTGTGTCCAAGGTCCTGTTTGCACCTTTCCTTGCTGTCTTTTCAGATGGCACCTTCCCAGTGAGTTCAGCCTGGGCCGCGGCCATGACTCCATGCACCACCCACTCCTCTGAGGCAGCCACCATGTGCCCTTCCTCCTCGTCCCAGCTGGGTACAAACAGCTTTGTCTGATTGACTGAACTGAGTTGGCTGTGCATTTATGGCTGAGCCCATAATGCGTACTCTCTTGTCTCTGAACAGCTGTTAAAATTCTTTATTCTCATTATGTTCAAAATGGAAATAATGAACCTTAGTGATATGCAGATATACAATTTTAGATTGGCTTTTTGATTAAATCACTAAAAACACTGATAATTTTTCTTACAGAAATGACTCTCGAATAGCTGTCTACAAATGGCAACTGGAAAGAGAGGAACTTCTGATGTTTTAAGAACTTCGAGATAAAACGTGTTCAGGCAGTAAGATCTACAGTTGTCTTCTTTTATAGTTGTAATGAAACAGGAAGCTCTGAGAGTCTTAACAGTCATGCAGATGTTTATATAGAAGTGCCATTATTATAAGACAAAGAGAAATAGTAGATGAAAGACATTTAAATATGCTGTGGCCATCTGATGTGTGGCACGCTCTTCATCAACATCATGTCATTTGCTGCTCACACAGCCCGGCTAGATAATATTATTGTCCCCACCTCACAGGTTAGGAAGATGAATTTCCTACGGGCTACATTGCTTACTCAGACAAAGTAAATAAATCACTTAAAACAAGTAATTACAGCAGCAGGAATTTGAAAGAGATCTGTTGTTTCCCAAGCCCATGGCAACACTCTTATTTCAAAAGTATTAAGCACTCCAGATCACAGCTTTGCAATCACCATTTGGGTTCACATAAACCCAGCAATGTGGGACGCTATCCATCTACACAAGTCAGCAATTGGCTGTACTGGAGAGCAAATTCATAACAACGGTGGCACATACACTATAAAGTTTATTTTTCTGTTATGCAAAAGGTCAGAGTTAGGCAATCAACACATCTGTGAACACTCTATGGCCATCACGGACCCAGGCTCCAAATATCACTCCTGTGCCATTTTTAAAATGTGATCATCATCTTTGTGTTCTGAGGTCGCTGGAGAGGCCAGAGCCATGACAAGTTTTGTGGAGCTGGATGGAAATGGAAGAAGAAAGTCATTGTTTCCTCCCTTCAAAGAAAACTTCCCAGATACTGCACGCATTTCTTTTCACGTCTCCATGTTAGAACTTGATTACATGGTCATACCTAGTGACGGGGGAAGCTGGGCACATTGCCAACCCAAATGGAAGAGGGATGAGATAAGCAACATACCACCTCTTTCCATCAGCATTATGAGCTATGATTCTCAAGCGGGACTATCGTGAAGAAAGGCATTCTAGAAGAGCTTCTCAAGTAGTTTTCATATGTCTCCCTACCTCCCCCACAAATAGAGAAATTGTATACTCATATAATAAAAATAAGCACTTCAAACTCTTGTTTATGAAAGTATTTGTGTATTTACCCTGAGTTAATATTATTGAAGTAATCTTAATAAATGTTATAGTTTAATTTGTGAAATCAATATTGATTCAAACAACTGAAGATGGCACGAGTTGTTTGTCAAAGGCTATATTTTTCTTTTGAGATGGACTCTTGCTCTCTCATCCAGGCTGGAGTACAATGGTGCAGTCTTGGCTCACTTCAACCTCCACGTCCCAGGTTCAAAAGATTCTCCTGCCTCAGCCTCCTGAGTAGCTGGGACTACAGGCACATGACACCACACCTGGCTAATTTTTGTATTTTTAGTAGATTTAGGGTTTAACTATGTTGGCCAGGCTGGTCTCAAACTGCTGACCTCGTGATCTGCCCACCTTGGCCTCCCAAATTGCTGAGATTACAGGTGTGAGCCATCACGCCCAGCCAGCAAAGGCTTTTTAGGTGTCTGAGTTGAACCATATATCATCTTCCCAACTTCAACCTTAAATTTGAACTTTAGTGTACCTACTGATAAAAACATTAAATAGGCTGGGCGTGGTGGTTCATCCTTGTAATCCCAGCACTTTTGGAAGCCATGGCAGGTGGATCACCTGAGGTCAGGAGTTCGAGACCAGCCTGGCCAACATGGTGAAACCCCCTCTCTACTAAAAATACAAAAAATTAGCTGATTGTGGTGGCATGTGCCTGTAATCCCAGCTACTCGGGAGGCTGAGGCAGGAGAATTGCTTGAACCTGGGAGGCAGAGGTTGCAGTGAGCTGAGATCGCGCCATTGCACTCTAGCCTAGGGAACAAGAGCGAGACTCATCTCAAAACAAACAAACAAACAACAAACAAAAACATTAAATATTCCCTGTGCTAGACTGACTCCTAAAACCAGTTTTATCTCTACCAGGTAAAGCCACTTAGGAACACACTGGGATTCTAAAAGTAGTGAAAATGATTTTTCAGAGTTGTACTTAATTGAGATGAAAACACACGTCCAATTGCAAAAAAAAAAAAAGTCTTTCTTTAATTCATCTGATTTGCTTTGGAATGTGGGTTGGCTGGAAATATATTTTTTGTAATCTAAACTTTGAAAGTAGAGTGACACAATTAAAATTTTAGAATTTTCCTTGTCCATAATCAGTTATTTGGAAACAAACAAAAAAACTGCCTACTTAAGTGAACCTAAAGGAAAACCATGATAGTCTAACTTTATTGGTAAATTGGTGGTTTGTAAAATGGCATGCTCAGAGCAGTCACACCTAAAATGTTGCTTAACTACAGCCAAGTCATTTGCTTTTTTCAAAATTTCTCTTTTAAAAGTTAACGCATTAAATCCTCAATGAAGTTAAGATTCTGAAAATTATAGTTGGACATACTTTCAAATAACTAAAATAGTATGACTAGCCGTAATGTTACATACAAATATATTAGACATATCTTTATATTTCTTACCTTGCAGAACTTCTCTTTCCCCGATCCATTCTAAATGTATGTTTTAGAGGCTATAAATTCTTTTTGAAAAGCTAAGATAAGCATGAAGTAAAGTGATTTATAAAAATCAGAATAATTAAAACAAAATTGCTTCAGTACTAACTAAAAGATTTTACTTTGTACATAACCATAGATCTTGGTTAAAAAAAAACCTCTAAATATACTTTAAGATCTTCATGTAATTGTCCTTCTTGTCAATTTAATGTAAATTCTTAGTACCATCCTAGGTTGAAAGTTAGAAAGAATTATCTCTTTCCTTTGCTTAGAAAATGACCACCAGTTCTCATCTGCTTAGAAGACCTTTTAGTATCCTTCAAAATCATTTCCAAGAATCCATTCTGATCTTCTGCTCATTAAACTAATCATTTTATTTTCCTTATACCTTCACAGTCTATACTCACTTTTTTGGTTATTCTGACCAACGCTATATGGTTGGCCCTCGAACAACATGTGTTTGAACTGCATGGTCCATTCATATGTAGATTTTCTTCTACCTCTGTCACCCCTGAAATGGCAAAACCAATCCCTCTTCTTCCACCTCCTCAGCCTACTCAACATGAAGACAATGAGGATGAAGACCTTTATGATGATCCACTTCCACCTAGTCAATAGTAAATACGTTTTCTCTTCCATATGATTTTCTTAATAACATTTTCTTTTCTTTAGCTTACTTGATTATAAGAAGACAGTATAAAATATATATACAAAGTAGGTGTTTGTCAACTGTTTATCAGTAAGGCTTCTTGTCAATGGTAGGCTATTAGAAGTTAAGTTTACAGGGAGTGAAAAGTTATGTGCAGATTTTCGACTGTACAGAGATTAGTGCCATTAACTTTTTCATTGTTCAAGGGCCAACTGTAATATAATGCTGAATATTTATTTGCATACCAGCTTTCTTCCTGAATTAGAGTCACACATCCTGAAGACAACTGTTCCTTAGGTGCTCCTGTATCTCCAGGGCCTAGTGCTGTGACAAGCTTGATGTGGATAATAAATTGTTTGTGAAATTAAATTATAGATATGTTTTGTCAGTGAGGGTGTCTATGAATCTTAAGGAATCTAAAACTTCACTGCAGAGAAAATGAATCAGAAAGTAATTTAAATGAGTTGCACTTCATGCCAGCAAGAAAACAATATACAAATTTTCAGTTATTTATGCATACACTTTTTATTTTAACCATGTTCTGTTAGAGAAAGCCATTGAAAGAGGCTCACTGAGAAGCTAAACAAATAAACACAGCTTTTTAAGCTAACAAAAAATGTCAAGATCATCATTAGAGGGGGAAAATATATATATATATATTTCAATTGTAGATGATGGTCTTGTGATAGATAAAAAAATATTTTTGGAAAATCAGAGAATCTTAAAAACATCTCCCTAAAGGAAAGAACACAGTTCAAAAGATTATGTATATGTAATACAACCTGTCTAGGGAAAGTTTTGCTTTCACTAAGACATCCTGCTACACTTTTATGATGACAAAAGTGATATACGTTGCCTTCTTTTCCTATGAAAAAACTGGGGCACAAAAGCAAATCTGAACATCTGCAGGCGTGTAGGGCAGGCCGTTCTAGACCATTGAATTAGCGCTGCTTCCCCTTTGCTCACTTCCTATTCTTCTCCATTTTTTCCTCTGGTGTTGATTCTTGGACCCTTATTAAAATGTTATCTTATTTTTCTTTTCCCAGTTTTAGCTTCCTTAGAAAATTGTGAAGCAAGTTGAAATATTAATACATTTGGATCTAAAATTGAATTATTTTATTTAAACATAATACTTCATTGCATCTTAAGTAAGAGATTCAGGTGGCCAGGCATGGTGGCTCACACCTGTAATCCCAGAACTTTGTGAGGCCAAGGCTGGTAGATCACCTGAGGTCAGGAGTTTGAGACCAGCCTGACCAACATGGTGAAAATACAAAGAGATTCAACACTTAAAAGGTAGAGCATGTTTAATTTATTTTAAAATATTTTTGATGAAATATTTTAGCATTTCACGTTCAACATTTAAGCTGTCCAAGCATGATGCATAATTTAATCTTTATATCACTAGAGGAGAAATGGATACAGAAAAGATATGTTTCAATGTTAACTACATCAAGAAATATTTTATCAAGCAATATAGCCTAAGCACTTGCCAACAAAAACATGATGTAATGTAAAAATGACTTAAAAAAAAATAAAGTTTCCTTTTCAAGAAGATGGAGGAGACATACTTTTCCTATTTTTTTTCTGCAATGTACAACTTAAGACCATGAACATTATATATACAGCAAATAGAAGAAGATGCTGCAAAGTGGAGAGATAAAGACAGATAAAGCTGAGCACCAGGGAACCCAGGGATGATATGGTTCTGAGTCCTCTGGGTTTTCTTTCTGCCCCATGTTCCACAGATATGGAACTGCAGAGGCTGGCAACTCATAAAAGCTGATGAGCACAGCTCCAAAAAACACTGCTGCCTCTAATCAAAGTATCGGAATAAGAGAAAACTTTTAGACAATAACTACTCTATTCCAGCCAAAATTCACCAAGGAAAAGAAAGCTTCATCTCCACCCATGCCGGCAAAGACCAATGTGGCGCCTAGGTGAACACCCTTGCCAGGCCACAACTAGTAAGAGTGAAAGCGAGTGGGGTAGGGAAGGTAGTGGCTGTGGACGTAAAAGGGAGACATGAGGGATTTCTGTATCTGGCTGCAATATGGTATTATAATTTGGCAAAATGTTACTACTGGGGGAAACTAGGTAAAGGGTACACCAGATCAATCTGAAATTATTTCTTATAACTACCTGTGAATCTACCACTATCTCAAAATAAAGCACATAATTTTTTAAAAAGAAAAAAAAAGAAACCCTTGTGAAGACTATCACTAATCTATTTTAGCTGCCATCCAACCAGTGTCAACATATGGTACTCTCAAAGTCATTGTTTCTAGGCCACTTAAGTGTAACATGCATCTATAGCAAAGATTAGTGATGCGGTTTCTGCTTACCAAATATCTGGGCATTGCATAGCCTAGTCAAGTTGACACGTAAAAGTAATCTTTCCTGAAATCTATGTTAAACAAAGAAAAAGATGATAAAATGAGAAAGCCTCTAGCATCAGAATATACAGATGCTTTTTGTCATTTTGTGAAAATTCCTACATCTTAGGTGATTACAAAGTTGATAACAGAGAAGCCATTGATTATTTCAGGTTGTTGTCTACCAAAAGCCTTGAGTTCAGGTGAAGGAATTAAGGGGGAGGCAGCACATACCAATTCTTTCTGACCCATCCAAATAAGCAGATCATATAAGGAAGACAAGAAAAATCCAACAGCAAAGTGAGCACAACTTTTGTTCCCTGAAGCCCATAAGAATTAAATGTCCTCTGCCAAAGGGGCCATGCTGAAAGCATCAGCAAATGAAAAAATAAAGCAACTCTTCTTGTGAATAATAAAGAAGTGTCCCATGCTACCTGCAGTGGTAGTGAGAAAATAAATACAAAATTATCTCGTTCACCTTTTCAAGTGCAGGTGTTAGCATAGGAATCCACCTTCCCAGGGCAAAAGATAACATCTTCAGAGACCTACAAGCTATTCTTATTGTTTGGGGTCATCCAGGCATTTTTTAGTCACTTATTCGAGATTTAGGGAGTAAGAAAAAAGAGAGATTTTATAAAAGAGAGTTTAGCTAACCTTGTGATCACAGAATAACGTATGTAACCATTCCACATCCTGAACGTGTCCACATCATCCCCTCTTTGTCTTCTATCTTAATAAAGATTCTCCATATCACAATGACTTCTTTCACTTCTTAACCTCCTCAGACAGAAGCATTATTTAAATATTAAAAAAAAAAACAGAGAAAGAGACAGAAGCAAAGATGTAACAGGATAAGTAGAGAGTGAGAGTGAGAAAGACAAAGAGAAAAAGAAAAGATAAAAATGAGAGAGATTGTTCAATATTTTTAGTGATAATCTCAGAAACATTCACTAAGTTGTTGTATCCATAACATAATGGAGAATGATATAATAAGCATAGATTAAGATTAATTTAGTAATTAAAAACAATAAAAACATCTAATAAAATGACAGAGAAGCTGAAAAATTAAGACACACATAGGTTAAATCAGAGATCTTACACCTATTTTTAAGAAATTTGTAAAAAGGAAAATATATAATTAAGAAAAAAAGGAAACTGTAGATGACATTGTCTTTTTTATATGGAATGTCCAAACTCTTTAAATGGAAAGGGCCATTGAAAACTAATTTGGATGACTGAACAAAATATTTAACATACTTAAACATAATCTTGAAAAATTTCAAAACTTTTAAAATGATGCATGAATTTTAAAGGCTTCTAGGAGGAGGGAGGAGGCAAAATAATACAATGTAGTTTTCCTTCAAAGAAAACAAATCTAATTAGCTTAGCATTCAGAATTCTCGATTGTTCCATCTTCAAACTATTCTATTGGGATCTGTGGAATCAAGAACTAGAATATTATTTTTATTATTAACATTTATGTCCATCAAAATTCGAGGAGAAATATTCTATAAAAAGTATACATCGAGAGAAGATTATAAGAAGATAAAATAGGAAGCACCATAAAAACATCTCCCTACCTAGACAATAATATCGATGATAGAATCTGTCTGATGTAACTGTTTTGGAACTCTAGAGTTTACTTAAGACATTCAATATCCCGGGGAGGGTTTTGACAATAAACTGTGGTTGCTTTTAATCAATTTGTACTCGTAACCTGGCAGTCGCTACCCACACTCATGCCCCAGCCTCACAGAAGTCAGCTGCACACGTATTCTAGAGCCAAAGACAAAGAGAGCATCTTGAAAGCAGTGAGAGAAATATGTAAACTACAAAATACAAAAACACCTGTATATAGAACAACAGCACAAGAGATCAACAATTTCCAGGAACAACAACAACAAAATTGAATAAAATATAACTTTTTATTTTTATACAATAAAGATCAAGGGAAGCAAATACACTTAAGTTGACTAACACTTCAAAAGTCACATACCTTTCATAGCTGGGAAAAGATCCAATGGGGCAATTACTCAAGGCCCAAGAGAAAGAGAAATTGACAGAGGTAAAGAGAAAGGTAAAAAAAAAAAAAAAATCTAATTTTTAATGACCACATGTCAAATAGCATGACAGATTAGAATTTGAGGAGCTCTAGCCAGACAAAAAAAATAATGCATCCCCACTCACACTCACGGGTCTTCACTCAGTGGTCAGTGGCATTGTGACCATGGCTGGAGAAAGGGAAGACATTTAAAGAAAATTTAATCTGGAGCCTATGGGATTCCCTCCTGAAGTATAAGCCAGGTGTCCTGTGGAAGATGAGAAAAGTTGATCCAAGGCACTCAGGGCTGTCAAGAGCTAGGAGTGGGGCAGGATAATGGAGGCAAATTCTTCTGAGGTATTCCAAGTGAAGAAATAGCTTTTCAAAGCCAGATAATCTCTAGCAAAACTAGAAAGTAAAGAAACTACTTATAATTGAGGAAGGTGATTGAGAAGTTCTAAAGCAGAAAGAAATCTCTCATGGCCTAGAAAACTGGTTATCTCTTAGAACAAATATATCTAGGATTTTGTCAGTGCTTACATGTCATGCTTCACAGAAGTCTTAATAATGTTCTCAAAACGAAATTAAATCCACTGATAAAATTAATCAAGCTAAGTCAGAAACATAGACCATATACAGCTCATATACAGGTCAAATTGATTTAGCAGCTGGCATAAAAAATGACATATACTTTTCTGGAGGTAAATGTTATTTACTTATGTTTATGTGCATGTATATTCCAGTATGAAAAATTACAAAATGCAAGAAAATGCAACTATGGCCCAGAAAGCAAATAGTTAACAGAAGCAGAGTCAGAGATGATTCAGCTGTTGGAATTATCAGGCATGAACTTTAAAATTACTGTGATAAAATTGCTAAAAGGTATAGTGGGGAAACAGATAAAATAATTTTGACAGATATAGAAACTTTAAGAGAAATGTTAGAAATAAAAAATGCAATATCAGAAATAAAGAATTCTTTAAATGGGCGTAAGAGCAGACTGGACTCAGAAGAGAAATGACCCAATGTCCTTGAATAATGTAGAGTAGGTGTCAAAGCAAAAACACAAAGAAAGAAGAGTAGAAAAGTAAACATAACAAAATACTAAGAACTATAGGACAACGTCAGTGTAGGACAATATCAATATCAGAACTATAGAACAATATTCATTTAGACATGTAATTGGAGCCTCAACAGAAAAAGATGTGTCAGAAGAAATATTAAAGAGAATATGGCTAAGAACATTTCAAAATTGATGAAAGATACCAAAACACAGATCAAATAAACTCAAACCATATACAAGATAAAACAAACAAAAACAAATCTAGGTACGTCATATGTAAATTGCCAAAACCATAAATGAAAATCAAATCTTAAGTAGCCATAGGGAAAAAACACACATAATGTAAAGAAGATAAAAACAATGGATGATTTAACATTAAAAACAATGAAGGCCAGCAGACAATGGAATATCTTTAAATGGTTTGAATAAAATAATATTAATCATCATAATATTCATTTGTCAACCTGGAACATCATACTCATCAAGAAGTTCTTCAAAATAAAAACAAACTAATAACAATATCATGCACACAAGTATTAAAATAATTCATCTCCAGCAGTCTTACACTACAAGAAATGCTTAAAGTATTCTTCATTCTGACAGAAAAAGGCACCAAATGAAGCCCCATTTTGTAAAATTTAAGAGGACCAAAAGAGAGTAAATAGTTGGATAAACATGAAGGTCTTCTTTCAAATATTTATACTTCTATTTATCTACTTATTTCTTTAAAAACAATTGAATAATAATGCAGAGAAATAACATTATATGATATAGTTCATAGCATATGTAGAGCTTAAATATAACACAAGAACACAAAATCCCAGAGAAGAGTAAGGAGAATTACGCCTTTATAAAGGTCTTATCTAGTTCATGAATTGTATAGTTTTTTGAAGGTAAACTAGAGCTAACATACAGATACATTTTATAATCTTTAAAGCAACCACCGAAATGATAATAATTATGATTATCATAATGCATAATTAGCTATAGCTAAGAAATAAAGACATTATAAAAAGGAATTTTAAAAATATGAAATTTAACAAAATATAGCATAGAAAGAAGAAAAATAGAATGACTAACTAGAAAGCAAATTTTAAGATAGAAAACAAAACCAGACATATTAGTAATTACATTATTGTAAATGGACTATAGGCTCCAATTAAAATGCAGAGAAGGTTGGCATACATTAAATACACACATGCACACACATATGCACAAAGACATACCACACACACATACCAAAATTTTGATGTATGTTGTGATTATAAACATACATTTAAAAACTCAGTGAGCCTGAAAATAAAAATTACTTACACAGATATATTACATAGAAATTAAACTAGTATGGCTATTCTAGTATGTGGAAATTCGACTTCAATAAGAAGAGCATTACTAGATGATATGGTTTGGCTCTGTGTCTCCACCCAAATCGCATCTTGAATTTTAATTCCCACATGTCGAGGGAGGAAGCTGATGGGAGCTGATTGGATCACAGGAGCAGTTTCCCCCATGCTGTTGTTGTGATAGTGAGGGAGTTCTCAAGAGATCTGATAGCTTGAAAGTGTTTGGCATTTCCTCCCTTGCTCTCTCAATCACCTACCAGTATGAGAAGACATGCCTTGCTTCCCCTTTACCTTCTGCTGTGATTGTAAGTCTCCTGAGGCCTCCTCAGCCATGTGGAACTGTGAGTTAATCAAGTCTTTTTTCTTTATAAATTACCCAGTCTCATGTAGTTCTTTTAGCAGTGTGAAAATGGACTAATACAGGAAATTCGTACCTGGATAGTGGAGAATTGCTATAAAGATAACTGGAAAATGTGGAAGAACTTTGGAACTCGGTAACAGGCAGAGGCTGGAACAGTTTAGAGGCTCAGAAGAAGACTGGAAGATTAGGAAAAGTTGGAACCTTCTAGACATTTGTTGAATGGTTGTGACCAAAATTCTGTTAGTGATATGGACAATGAAGTCCAGACTGAGGTGATCTCACACAGAGATGAGAAAATTTATTGGGACCTGGAGTAAAGGTCACTTGCTGTGCTTTAGCAAAGATACTGGCAGCATTTTTCCCTGTCCTAGAGATCTGTGGAATGTTGAACTTGAGAGAAATAAGTTAGGGTATCTGGCAGAAAAAAAATTTCTAAGCAGCATTTAAGATGTGACTTGGCTTTTTCTGAAAGCATATAGTCGTAGGAGTTCACAAAGAGATGGTATGAGATTGGAACTTTTGTTTAAAAGGGAAGCAGAGTGAAAAAGTTTGGGAAATTTGTAGGCTGACCATACAATAGAAAAGAAAAACACATTTTTCTGGGGAGAAATGTAAGCCAGCTGCAGAAATTCACATAAGTAACAAGGAGCTGAATGTTAATAGCCAACACAATGTGAAAAATGTCTCCAGGGCATATCAGAGATCTTCACAGCAGCCCCTCCCATCACAGGTCCAGAGGTCTAAGAGGAAAAAAATTCTTTCCATGGCTGAGCCCAGGGCCCCACTAAGCTCTGCAGCCTCAGGACATGTCACCCTGTGTCCCAAACACTCTAGCTGTAGCCATGGCTAAAAGAGGGCCAAGATACAGCTTGGGTCATGGCTTCAGAAGGTGCAAGCCCCAACCTTTGGAGGCTTCTGTGTGGTGTTAGGTCTTGGGGTGTGCAGAAGACAAGAGTTGAGCTTTGGGAGCCTCCATCTAGATTTCAGAGGATGTATGGAAATGCCTGAATGTTCAGGCAGAAGTTTGCTGCAGGGGTGGAGCCCTCAAGGAGAAACTCTGCTAGGACAATGCAGAAGGAAAATGTGAAGTTGGAGCCCCCACACAGAATCTCCAGTGGGGCACTTCCTAGTGGAGCTGTAAGAAGAAGGCTGTCATCCTCCAGACCCCAGAGTGGTAGATCCATTGGCAGCTTGCACCATCTGCCTGGAAAAACCACAGGAACTCAGCATCAGCCTGTGAAAACAGCCACGGGTGTTGTACCCTGCAGAGCCATGGGGGTAGAGTTGCCCAAGGTCTCGGGAGACCACCCCTTGCATCAGAGTGCCCTGGACATGGGACATGGAGTCAAAGAAAATTATTTTGGAGCTTTAATACTTTATGAGTGCCCTGCCAGGTTTTGGACTTGCATGGGGCCTATGGCCCCTTTATTTCAGACAATTTCACCCATTTGGAATGAGAACATTTATTCAATCCCTGTACCCCCATTGTATCTTGGAAGTAACTAACTTTTTATTTTTAAGGCTTATAAAAAGAAGGGACTTGCCTTGTCTCAGATGAGATTTTGGGCTTGGACTTTTAGGTTAATGCTGGAATGAGTTAAGACTTTGGGGGACTGCTGGGAAGGCATGATTGCATTTTGAAATGTGAGAAGGACATGAGATTTGGGAAAGGCTGGGGTGGAATGATAATGTTTGACTCTCTCTCCCCACCCAAATCTCATCTCAAATTGTAATTTCCATGTGTCAAGGGAGGGAGCTGTTGGGAGTGAATGGAAGTGAATGGATCATGGGGGTGGTTTACTCCATGCTGTTCTTGTGATAGTGAGTGAGTTCTCATGAGATCTGATGGTTTAAAAGTGTTTCACAGTTCCCCCCAGCGCATTTTCTCTCTCCTGCCACCATGAGAAGACAATCCTTGCTTCCCCTTTACCTTCCGTTTTAATTGTATGTTTCCTGAGGCCTTGCTAGCCATCTAGAACTATAGTCAAATAAATCTTTTTGCTTTATAAATCACCCAGTCTCAAGTAGTTCTTTATAGTAGTGTGAAAAATGACTAATACACTAACTGATAAAAAGACACATTTCATAATAAAGAAAAGGAAAGAAATGATAAGTATTCATTCATTCATGAGAGAGCTTCAAAATAAAAAGGCAAAACTTAATCAAACTGAAAAGAGAAATACAGAAAACATACACTGACATTTGGAGATTTTAATCTCTCTGCAATTGAAAAAAAGAAGTACACAAAAAATAAAAATATTTAAAAAATTAAAATTTTGCCAACCAAATTGTTCTAATTGATACTCACAGGATATTTCACTAAATTTCAGAATACACATTCTTTCCAAGTGTACATGAACATTCACAAAGGTAGACTAGTGTTTGGGCCGTAGGGTAGTCTCAGTAAATGTCAAAAAGGAAAATTATACAAAATAAGTTATCAAGACATAAATACATTAAAATTTTTAATAATGAATGTGAACCTCCAAATATTTGAAAATTATATAACATAAAATTGAAAATTATACTACATAATATATTTATCCAAGTTTTTTTTTAAAAAAGAGAGTGAAAGTAGAAATTTTAACTTTAAAAACCATTTTCAACTGAGTTATAAGATTAGAATATATAAAAATCTGGGCAATTCAGAGAAGACTTAAGCACAAACTATATATTATTACATGCTCATTTTAGAAGAAATACAAATTCGATAGTCAATGGTTTAATCATGTGTTGCAATTCAGCAATCTCACTACTAGGTGTATATCCAAAGGAAATGAAATCACTATGTCAATGAGAGAGCTGCATTTCCATGTTCATTGCAGCACTCCTCACAATAGCCAAGATATGAAATCAGCCTAAGTGTTTTCCAGCAGATGAACAAATAAAGACAATGTGATATAGATACACAATGTAATCCTATTCAACCTTAAACAAGAAAGAAGTCCTGTCATTTGCAACAACATGGATGAACCTAGAGGACATTATGCTAAGTGAAATCAGGCAGAGAAAGACAAATACCACCTGATCTCACTCATATGTGGGCTCTAAACAAGTTGAAATCATAGAAGCAGGGGGTGGAATGGCAACGGTTGCCAGGGGCTGGGGGAAAGGGCACTGGGGAGATGTTGGTCAAAAAATACAAAATTTCAGTTACAAGGAATAAGTTCGAGAGACCTATTGTACAAGATGGTGACTATAGTTAATAATGATGTATTGTGTTTTTTGTAAATTTGCTAAGAGTGTAGATTTTGAGTGTTCTCACCACAAAAGTGATAAGTACATGAAGTAATGCATATGTTAATTAGCTCAATTTAACCATTCTATGATGTATACATATTTTAAAACGACATATCACACATGGTATATACAGATGTTTCTATTGATAAAAAATAAAAATAAATTTATATTTCAATAAACTAAAAAAGAGAACAGATTAAACCTAAATTAAATAGAATTAGGGTAATAACCTAACTGTAGCATACAAATCAATGCAATGGAAGGCAAGAGGAAAATTAGCAAACCAATTATTTGTTCTTTGAAAATGTTAAAAAATGGATAAATCTCTAGTAAGGCTAAATGAGGAGAAAAAGAGAAAATATCTATTGCCAATGTGAAAAATGAACAAGGGTCATTGCTCCAGCAGAGTTCCTCACCTTGATTCATTGCCATTCTGGGTGGGTGATTCTTTCTGGGGGTGGGGGACAGGGGCTGTCCAGTGCTTGGTGGGATGGTTATTAGCATCCTTGGCCTCTGCCCAGGAGATGTAGCAATAGCACCCCCAGTTGTGACAATCAAAAATGTCTCTAGATGTTGTCAAATGTCCCTCTGAGCAAAATAGCCCCCCTCTTCAGAACCATTGCCCTAGGTCGTACTTACATTATAATGGCAATCAGGTGGCTAAATACGTGCTACTTTATCTCATTAAATGGACAAAGTATTTGTAAAGCATGACTTATGAAAAAAATGACCCAAGAAGACATAGAAAATTTAGAAATATCCACATCTATTAAAATGACGCAATGAGTAATTGAAACTCTTCCCACAAACACCACTTTAGCATAGTGGGCTTCACCAGTAATTTCTATTAGGTTGGTACAAAAGTAGTTGCAGTTCTTGCCATTGAAAGTAATGGGAAAAACCGCCATTACCTTTGCATCAGCCTAACAACTTTTAATAAGGGTATAATAACAATCTATACAATATTCTTTCAAAAAATAAAGAAGGATCATTTTCCATCTCATTTTTTTGAGATAGAATAACCTTAATACGAAAATCTGAGAAAATACATCAGAACAGAAAATTATATACAGAATAATATTTCTTATGAACATAAGATACAGAAATCCATTGCTATGTATTAGCAAATCATGCCTAGCAATACATACAATATATAATACATCATGACAAGTTGGAGTTTACCCCAGGAAAGTATGTTTAATGTAAATTTCTATATTAAAAGAGCAAAAATAGAAAAAGAAACATGCCTTTGAAAAAAAACAGAATAAAGGACCATTTGGTAAAATTCAATAGTTTCTCAGAATACTACAAATACAAATACCAGAAAAAAAAAACTTTTGAAAATTGTTTGTTAGAGAATGTCTTCTTAAAACCTATAGGTGCCATGGCTCACGCCTGTAATCCCAGCACTTTTGGAGGCCTAGGCAGGCAGATCAGTTGAGGCCAGGAGTTTGAGACCAGATTGGCCAACATGGTGGAACCCTGTCTCTAATAAAAATACAAAAAACAGCCAGGCATGGTGGCGGGCGCCTGTAGTCCCAACTATTCGAGAGGCTGAGGCAGGAGAATCGCTTGCACTCAGGAAAGGGAGGTTGCAATGAGCCAAGATCACGCCACTGCACTCCAGCCTGGGTGACAAAGCGAGACTCCATCTCAACAAAACAAAACAAACAAACAAGAAAACCCCTGGCCAGGCATGGTGGCTCACGCCTGTAATCCCAGCACTTTGGGAGGCTGAGGCAGGCAGATCACGAGGTCAGGAGTTTGAGACCAGCCTGGCCAACATGGTGCAACCCTGTCTCTACTGAAAATATACAAGTTAGCTGGGCATGGTGGCAGGTGCCTGTAATCCCAGCTACTCAGGAGGCTGAGGCAGGAGAATCGTTTGAACCCGGGAGGCAGAGGTTGCAGCGAGCCGAGATTGCACCATTGCACTCCAGTCTGGGTGACAGGGTGAGACTCCACCTCAAAAACAAACAAACAAACAAAAAACCCTATAGAGAATATTACACTAAAAAGGAGAATATGTAAATAAATGTTATCAAAGTCAAAGATAAGGCAACAGTGATTGCTATTTCTGTTAATGATTAACGTAAATATATTGAGAATTCTGAAAAAACAGGTAATATAATAAAACAAACATAAATATTATAAATAAAAAACATATAACATTCTGATGATATTTTACTGTCTGTTGGGGAAAAATTGGAGTTTTCTTTTGATTCCTTAGTATGATTTCCTATTAAAACTAATAAGAAAATTTGATATTTGATATATTGCCTTGTTAAGGCAACATGCAACAATCAATAGCTTTCTACATGACAACAATAAACATGAAGGAGACACAATAAAAATATTTCAATTATAGCAACTAAAAACTATAATAATAAATATTAAAATGTACCAGAGGTATAGAAATAAAACAAAATGAAATTTTGAGGGACATGTTAAGATTGGAATTGTGGTTTTTGCCATTTAAAAGTTATGGCAAAAATCAGAATTACTTTTGCACCAACCTATTACCATGTTTTTTTAAAAAAGGAGAGGCACACAATACCCTGGGTAGAAAACTTCAATTTTGCAATATTAATATTCCCAAATCAATCTAATAATTTATTTCAATTCCAAACAAGTTCTCAAAGTATGTATTTATAGGTCAAGACCAGATTATTCTAAAGTTATTTCATCTGGAAAGAGAACAGGTACACAGAGTCAAATGGCCATAATAGGAGATCATTGTGTATTCCAGATTTATGATATTTCCTGAGATCACATATGTTCAAAAATATAGCAATGAAAGATAGTATTTTTACTCAGAAAAGATGTAACTGACCAAAAGACATCTAGATTTTCAAATCTGTGATAAAAGTGGGACTTCTGTAAAATATTCTCTTTCACTACGATTAATATGTAATAATCAACAAGAAAATACAATGGTAGGAGAAGAAAATGAAATAAGTATATGAGCATGCAATTCACAGGAAAAAAATAACACAAAACAAAATTGAAAAATAAACGTACAAAATATATCTTCAGTAATAGTAAGGAGGAAAACAAAAGAAGCTTTTTTTTGAGGGCTATTGTTTTCACCATCAGAGGGGTCTACAATCCTTTTTCTAAAATTGTCAAATTGTCTGTAATAAATTGTTTGTCTTTTGCAACTCAGAATTTATGAATTTTTTGAAAGAAAATAGAGTACTTGTACAATATTATATAACATATTCAGCAGTGTCTAGGGTACATCCTTTCATCAAACACATTAATATTTCTCATATTCATAAGTGAGACAAATCAAAGATAAAACTTATCTCACAAAAATTCAGTTCAGGTTTTGCTGACCACATGAATCATAAAAATTTCTGTGAGATCAGAACTTTTGGGGTTTCTTAATTTTATGTAAGAAATTGTGGATCTGTAAACGGTGGAGACAAAGACATGGGGCAAGAGAAAGTCCTGTATGATGTGTAACATACCTGCTGGTCAACCTTCTCCGGGGGAAAAATCTTTGATGTAGAAATACCTTCTGATTCAACCAGTCTTCCAGGTGTGCATCCTCCAAGATAGAATAAATAGTGTATACATCCACAAAGACCCTTGTTTTAGCATTGCCTTTGTGTATTGGTGCAATGCTATAATAAAATACCATAGATTGGGAGGCTTAAACAACAAACATTTATTTCTCACAGTTCAACAAACTGGGAAGTCCAAGATCAAGTTCGAAGCCAGGCAGGATTGAAGTTGAGGCCTCCCCTCTTGTCCTGGCAGCCACCATCTTGATGTGTGTGCATATTCAAGGGCAGAGAGAAGGAGAGGGAGAGCACGTGCTCTGTGTAGGTATGATTAATGGGATAACTACTCTATGCCTGACACTTTATATGTCCACTGTTTCACTGAAATTTCTTAACCCAGTTTTACAAGCAAGACTTCTACAGAGAGAGAAGCTAACCTGGCCTGTAGATATCAAACTGGGATTTGAACCTCAGCTGTAGAATTACAAAACCCATCTTTTCTGAGCTATGATCAAATGAACCACCTCTATGGCCTCTGTTTTCTTCAAAACCATCTGGCAAGGATATGAGAGAAAATGTTTCATCCTTAGTAATCAATTAACTACATTTTAAAATATTAATATGATGCAAAATATAAGATAATTTAAAATGTAAATGTTCACATTTTATGGGCTATTATGTTTCTGTATTTAGAAGGTAATAAATACAGTTGTAAGTAGCAAATGTAGTAGTAGTAGAAATAACAGTTGCAGTTATAATACTATTACTACAATTGTAGTAGTAATAACAGTAATAGCTGACCCTTATTGAAGGCTCTCTATGTGCCAGGCACTACTTGAAACACTTTACATGTAATAACTCATTTATATTTAAAATAACCCTATAAGGCAAGTATTATAACTATCTTTATTTTACAGGCAATGAATCAGAAGCAAAAGTTTTAAGTAATTTTCCCTCTCTTATATGTAGAAAATAGTAAACCCAGAAGTCTGGTTGGAGGCTGTAATAATTCTCTCTCAAGAGTCTTATTTAACAAAAGAATCTAATACACCAAGAAGAAGGCAAAAGCTTCTAGCTAAGAGATGAAGAGAAAGGATAAAAAAAAATAAAGCCTGTTTCTGGGCATGGAGACTGTCCCTACCTATTTGGGGACTTACATTACATAAAGGATAACTCTTAATTATTTTTATTTGTAAAAGAAGAGTGGGAATGATAATAAGATGTCTAAACAACTAATTTTTAGAAAAAAGTTTGGCGAAGAAATATAAGCATCAGGAGTTTGATTTGGGGACTCACTATTGTGGTCCCAGACCAAGCACTTAACATCTCTTTGATTGTTTATTTTTAAGTTATGGAGCCACTAAGTTTTGGGATAGGTTGTTAGGCACAAAAACCTAACTAATGCAAATATCCCACTAAAATCTCTCACAAAGCAGTTTTAGGTTTAGGATCCATAAATACGAAAACATTAATTGTACTTTTAGTGTGTGGGAATTATGCTATAATTGAGGGATCAGATGAAGTAAAAATATGTCCCCAGAAAGTTAATACTTAAGTAAGGAGAGACACATGGCTAAGTAAATACAATACTGAAGAGTCAGTGGGACCCAGTGTGTGAGTACCTGCTCATAGTTTGGGTTAAGATTATGAGAGAGATAATTGGTCGGGTGTGGTGGCTCACGCCTGTAATCCCAGCACTTTGGGAGGCCAATGTGGGCGAATCACGAGGTCAGGAGTTCGAGACCAGCCTGACCAAAGAGATGGTCACAACTTCCTTTGTGGCTGCCAACATTAGGACAAGGTGATGTTTAAGCTCACCCAAGTGAACTGATGTTAAAATACAAGGAAGGAAAGGATTATGTATTATATCTAAGAGAGAGAGCCAAAATAAGACAGAGCAAGAAAAGTTCGAGGAAAGGCAATCCATCAGTCTGGTTTGGTATAATAGCAGAGTATACGTATGCCCTTGTGATGGAAAAGGCTGCGCAGAAACAGGCAGCATCACTAGAGCCTCCTCACGCCCTTCATTTTCTAAAAGGCCGTAGGCAGGTATGTAGTACATTCTAATAAAACTTCAAAACGACAAAGCTTGCTTCTGGCAGGATGAACTAGGACAGTCAACACTGAAGACAGTAGGATTCATAAAGTAAAGCACAGAAGAAAAGAGTGAAAGAAGAAGGAAATCTTGCAATGGAAGAATGGAAAGAATCTGGCCCCAGATTTGATCTAAGTGTCACGGTTCATGTTTCAATCTGGGTAATTAAAATACATTCTGCCTGTAATCCCAGCTACTCCAGAGGCTGAGGCAGGAAAATTATTTGAACCCAGGAGGCTGAGGTAACAGTAAGCTGAGATGGCATCACTGCACTCCAGCCTGGGCGACAGAGCAGGACTCTGTCTCACACACACACACACACACACACACACACACACACACACACACACACAATTCTGAACGTGGTAGAGAGGGTTTGAAGGAGAAGGATGTACAGCAAACTGTGTTTAACACAAACTGGATTAAAGAATCATTTCTTTTGTCTAATTGTTTGATAAAAGATAATGACATTAAAAATAAAAGGGCCAATTATCCAACTGTCAGAAGGGCTTAAAGCTGCCCTAGAGAGAAGTCATAAGGTCAACTCCACACCCAAACTTCCGTATTTGCTGTTGCTGTTAGCGTTGAATGCCCATTGCAAAGTCCAATAATGATTGAATACGTGATTTTTGTAAAATTTTAATCCAATATATTTTCTTTTGTTGTGATGAAGAATGAAGAATGCGGGAAATTATTCAGCTGAAGTATTCATTCGTGTACTGTTTATTCAGCAAAACTTAGGAAAAAGAATAATTGTCCTCGCAGGATACAGATTTTACTATAATCCTGCAATGAACAAGAGGAGTTTCTAGCAGACATCCAGGAATGGAAATGACAACCCAGAGAGTGAGGCACAAAGTCCCTACATTCATGGTTCTAAACGGGGAGGCAGGTAGAAAATGAAAAGAGAAGGGGAATGGGTTGGAATAATCTTGGTCTTTGCAGATTCACTAAGAGATGAGATTGATTAATCGATATGCACTTTAAAGCTTGTGTGTGACGGGTCATATGTTCTAATAATTTTGTAAGCAGCAGGGCCTTATCTGAAAATGGTCATTCTGTTCCAATGTCTTGTGAGGGAAGAGCTCTCAGGAAAAAGTGAGCAAGACAAACAGGACAGGGGCAGGTGCTGCAGCCGAGCAGAACATCAGAAAGTGTGGGCTCAAGGGATGTCTAACTTTGGCATAATGGGGGGCACTCTGCAGGACAGCTAGCCCCAGGGTCAGTCCCACCCATGAGGTGAGGGGCAGCCTCTGAGCCTCATGCCAGGCATTGGCCCCTGGTGCGAGGAGCTCAAGATGCTCCCACTGGACTGTAACCCCTTCTCCAGAACTGGGGGTGCTGAGTTCCTGAAAGCAGGAGGGATGAAGGGCAGCTCCAGGACACAGGGCTGGGCAGGTGCCAAGGGCTCCCATCACAGCCTGTGCTCTTCCTGCCCTCCACATAGAATTTATTTCTTAAAAATCTTCACCACATATCTTCATGGTAAATCTGGGGCAAAACTTTAAAAGCATACAGTAAGCATTTATAATTTATGGCTTTCCATTTCAAATTCCATTTTTATATTGTATTTCTTGACCAGGAGCACTGGTCAAAAGTTTCTTTTTCACTTTCTCTCCTTCCTTACCTCTCTCTCCCTCCTTGTCTTCCTTCCTCCCTTCCTCTCTTTCATTTTTTTCTTAGTATTTTAGCAGTTAAAGAAAAAAATAATAAGTTAAATGCCACATTCAGAATTATATATCTTGGTAAAAATAGATGGCTGTTTAAGCACACTAGCAATGTGTAATAAATCATTCCATGTTAGTAAGCTGAAAGTGTTACCACGTGCCTGAATATTTTGTTCTTGCATAGATGCAGATATAAGAAATGAAAAGCTTCTAGGCATTCAGCTCAAAATCTAAGAACACTAGCCCAAGAGCTTTAAAAACATCAAGAAATACACACAAGATTTTAGTCTTCCCTCATTTTATTTTATGAGTACTTAAATATTTGAGAGTGATGTAAGTCTCTCCAGAAAAGGCTGAGCAGTGTGCAGTATGTCCCAGAATTTTCATTTTTATTTATTTATTTATTCATTTATTTTGAGATGGAGTTTCACTCTTGTCACCCAGGCTGGAGTGCAATGGCATGATCTCAGCTCACTGTAACCTCTGCCTCCCAGGTTGAAGCAATTCTTCTGCCTCCAGCCTCGCAGGTAGCTGGGATTACAGATGGCTGACACCACACCCAGCTAATTTTTTGTATTTTTAGTAGAGACAGGGTTTCACCATGTTGGCCAGGCTGGTCTCGAACCGCTGACCTCAGGTGATCTGCCCACTGTAGCCTCCCAAAGTGATGCAATTACAGGCATGAGCCACTGCACCTGGCCAGTATGCCACATAAGTGGGGTACATATTGCAATGAGTGTTACAGTCCCCCTTTATCTGAGGGAGATATATTTCCAGACCCCCAGAGGATTCCTGAAATTGCAGACAATAGCAAACCCCACTGCTGCCATTAGGAATGCATTTCTGTTCATGTCTGCCACTTACAAATGTAATGCCTCTCCCACCTTAACTAAGCACTTTTCACACACTGGGACCACAACTTTTGCAGTTTGAAGTGCAACAGTAAAACCCAGCATAAATTTCTTCTTTCTTCACATTTTGACAGATAGATGATTCTTTTTGAACATAAAGCGTAGCAATATTTTCTTTCCTACTTAAGTTGGGAACTTTCACCTTTTCACTTAAAGCAAGCACTTCAAATCTTCTCTTTAACATATCCCAATGACAAGCATAGCCATTTTTTTGCTTTGGGGCACACAATTAAGTCAAATGAAGGTGACTTGAATACAAGTACTGTGCCGTGACAGTTGATACTCAGGCGGCTACTAAATGACTAACGGGCAGTCAGTGTAGACGGTGTGGATCCACTGGACAAAGGGAGGAGCCACATCCCAAGTGGGACACAGTGGGATGGCTCACGATTCCATCACGATGCTCAGAACAGCATGCAATTTAAAACGTATTAATTCTTAATTTCTGGAATTTTCCATTTAATATTTTCAGACTGTGTTTGGGCAGGAGTAACTGAGACTCTGAAAAGTGAAACTGTGGGTGAGGGGGCACTACTGAATCTTGAAGCACGCTTTGTCCCTCCAGACAATCACGATGCCCCAAGCCTTCACTCTCCTTTCACCTGCGACATTGTCATCTAGTTACATATTAAAATATGCTGAAGAGACACTTTTTCTCTTAATTGCTTCCAAACAATTGCAGTAATTTTCCCAATTAAAAAGGGGGAGGGTTACATGGAACCTTTGAATGCTCCTTCCCCAGAACGGCTCTTCCGCCCTCCAGGGGTTCTAGTAGCCACAGAGAGCAGCCGCGAGTTAGGTCACCTCTGCCCTGATTATTGCACGTCCTCAGAGAAGCATGAAGAGCTTTGATGTCTTGAATCATGTTGGCGAATTTTGTTCTTTAAGTGAGGGCAGACACCATTTTAGCTGGAAGGGAATAGTGATCTATCTTTTGAAAGAGGAGAAATGGTGTGTCCTCCATCCAATTACACACTGCCAGCAACAAGGCAGCTCATGCCTGCTGCAAAGAGAACAAAGAGAGCATGTTCTGGAAGCGACAGATGACTCCATCCTCCCCCACTTTACCACAACCTTTCCTGGAATACAGAGTGGGATATTGGACACCTTCCATCACAAGATGGCCTTCTTCTCAGGTCCTCTTTCTCTCCACTCCCTGGGTGGTCAACGTGGAATCACTGGTGAAGGGGTGAAGCTGGGGGCTGTGGGGTTGGATGGGGATAGAACACCCCTCTGGTCAGGTCACTCACCAAGGCAGTGAAGATGTAGTTCAACGAAGCTGCAAGGAGGGCCAGGGGGTTGGAATAAGTCCTCCTCTATCACCAGAGGGCTGGATGTGGTCTATTGCCTGGAGGTCTCTGGAGTTTAGCTGCCTCGTTTTCAAGATGGGAATAAAAGCCCTCCTAGGCTACCTCACAGAGTAGTTGAAGATCAAGGGCATGGCATAATTTTATAATGAGTACCAAGTTCTAGAATGTGTAAGGTATTTCCATCAAGTTGCTTTTAAAAGCATGGACCTGGGGCTCAAGGATGTGTTGTAGTTGGTGTGTGTCAGTTTGCTAGATCCATGCATTAATGATTATTGGTGGGAGAGCCAAGGCGCCTGCTGCAGCTGTGCAGAGTAAGTTCTACCAGAACTCAGAATGAGGCCAACCCTGGCCTCACGACACCCCCTTTCTATGTGCAATGAGGCAGCTTGGGTTCTGTCCCCAGGAGACCATCCTGTGATGCTGTCCACGGTGATCACACTGTCTTCCTCATCACAGGCTCTCAACCTTGAAAGCTATAAGCACACCTCTCTCAGTGGCACATGCTTACGATACTTTCATCTTGAAAATCTGTGGTTGACTTCCTATTTAAATCACAATATTGTAACTACCTCCTGCAGGCTCAAGGGAACTTCCCACTGCCATTAGCACTCTTTTCCTAGGACAAAGGTCTGAGCAAGGCCCTGCCCTTCAGTGGCTCCCATCTGTGTCTGTTTACCTCCTGCACCTGCCAGCCTGCTCCTGAATTCACAGCAACATTAGGCTGTGTTCAGTTCCATTCTTGCTCCCAGGCTCCTGCGCCTTCGTGCTTGGTGGTCTCCTTCATTAGATTCATACCCTTTCTCCACCCTGCAACATCTGCCTATCCAACCATTGTTTTGACTTCAAAACCCAGTGCAGACACTGCCACTCTTCTGCTCAGCTCATATGATGTGTCCTCCAGGACTCACACTCTGACAGTTGTCCACTACCCTGACACACACACACACACACATACTCACACACACACCGAGTTAAACCCTTCTTTCTTCTATAAAGATTTCTGCATTTGCTCCATGCACTGTGCCATGATATATTCTCTTGTTATGTCTCCATCTAGCACTCTTAAGTTTTTGATTTTTAAAATGTTCTTTGTTTTGTTTTTCAGAGCTTTTGCCTGTTGTATCTTTGAACGCTGATCACCTGGAATGCCTGCAACAAAAACACATTCAGCAAATGCTAGGGAAACACAATTTAATTAAAAAGGAGAAAATTAAAGCAATCAATAAATGCTTTTCTAGCTCCTATAAGATGTTAATCAGAATTTCATGAACCATGAACATATCACTTATTATTATTCCTAGCCTCTTAGAAGCCATAGCATGCAACCCATTCAACCTACAATCTACACTTAGCCTGCCCCATCAGCCTAGACTATGCAAGCTGGCAGATGCACAGGCACTGGGCACCTGCTGTGGGCACTAGTGTCTCCAATTGGTTTTGGTGCCAAGATAATACCAGCATGTATTTTCTGAATATGTCTTGGGGGCCAATTGCCTACCAACTGTATGTCCTAAACCCATGTAGTGAGAGCTTTCTGTCCATGTAGCTATCTTCCTTGACTCTTTCCACTGGGATAAAAGCTGAGCCAAGGCCTTAGCCTGGATAGCTCCTGCAAGACCCCTCTGCTCAAGGTATGGGGGAAATTTTATTCATTTCCCCATTTGCTACTGGTGATCTTGCTCCAAACCGAATGGCACACTGTAACCCCAGCTTTGCCCCTACTTGACTCGGATCAACCCTAGACGACCCAGACAGTGACTCCCACTGGTAAGCCTCCCACACAAGAACATCATGTTTTTAAATCCCCAAGTTTTTTGGACAATAATGCTCAGTCCAGACCACACCCTGGGACAAAAGCCTGAGTTACTTTTGGGTAGGTGCCCTGCTGCAATTCCAAATTGTCCCGATTTTCTCAATTCTGTTTCAGACTCACTGTTAGAATATTAACATCCCTCACAGTTAAAGGCACAGATTTGTGATGACAACAAGGAAGTAAGATGTAGGCCTTGAACTGAAAGGACATTCTGAGTCACTGCAGAAATGACTCAGAAGAATGGAACAATAGAACACATGATAAAACAATATAAGTGGGGGTGTAGAAAAGAAAGGGATGATCAGGAGCCAAGGGGCCCAAGGGGTCATGGAAGTCTTGTTGAAGGAAGCCTCATAAGGCCACAGATCAGGCATTTCAAAAACAAATTCTTTCATAAGGACCAAGCATGCAATGTGTCTAATGGCCTGATTTATGGAAATGGGAAGTCTAGAAGAGTCCAGATTCTGTCTTGTACCAAAGAGTGCTTTCTCAATGTGGAAAGACCTCAAATTCAATGAAACAAAGTCAAACACATATGCAAGTCGACTAAATTATTCTAAGGGCCTCCCTGGGACTTCAGGTGGCCCATTGGAATGCCCAATCTACCAAAAGGAAAAGAGAGCACATACCGTCAGAAGGAATGGTCTGACAAGGACAGAAAGGAAGGGTGACCATGGCACATAGATGCGTGAGCACAGCTGGGAACTGAAACATCATAGGACAAGTGGGATGTAGACAATTTTTAAGAAATCTGAATGATGGCCAAGATAATTCAGAATGCTCTCATAAGAAATATGAAGTCAAATGAGGTTCCAGGACAGGCAACCAGCAAAATAGATATGCTTTGCAAATGCTCCACAAATAACATGCATAAGATAGAATTATTCTATAAAAGGGCAGAAAATAAATACATAAACTTTCTAAAAGATTCTGTTCATTTTAGATGTTAAGATTTTTGTAGCTTCTAAGCATATTAATGATTTGAATTCTTTACTGTGAATAACTTTTGTAGTGGAATTTCTCATGTAGATGATTTAATGTAGGACAATAGGATAATTCAAATAAAATTATAATTTTAAAAATGAAAGAATCAACAATACAGTAACATAAATATGTAGTAAATATTCGATATTTGTAATACTTATGGATTTTTTTTCTTGCTGTTTAGGCTTCTAAAGCCTTCTTGTAGTTTAATTTCCTAAAGAAAACCTGGATAAATAATCTAAGATAATATTTTAATTCATGGGAAGTGGTGTCAGCAGCAAAGATTTGTCTTGGCATCCAGCCTAGTCCATTTTATTGGTGATTTCCCTTCTTCATCTACAAAGATAAAATTAATTTTTGATGTGTGCTGGGAGGTATGCTTTTGCTCCTCTCTTTTCTTGCTCTAATTCCTCTAAAACATGGATTAAGTGTCACTCAGTTAAATTACCCAACTCAAATCTACTGACAAGATATTAACTGTAAAATAAGTTAAAAGCATGTAAAGATAAAGAAGTATGGGGTCCAGAAAATTTCAGCAGGATAGGAAGCTGAAATCTTAAGTGAGGTGGCAGCTTTCACTTTTAAACTGAGCTCCGGTATTAAAGGGACTTATCTCCCCCAAGTGTATGTGTGTGAAATGCCATTTGGAGGCCACTAGGAGGTCAGGCTGTCATCAGCTGAGAAAGGCTCCTCTACAGGTTTACTCCAAAGGGAAAACCATCAAGATGAGCTCTCACCCCTTTCTCCTCATGAAGGGATGGGAAGGGTACACTTCCCCTTCTTCCTTTGGAGAGCAGGGTTACAACCTGAAAGGCCAGAAAAGGGCTTCTGAAGCTGCTTATTTATAAAATGCACTATTATCTGAAAAATACATTATAATATGAAAGTAATTGTACCATAGTAGACAGACATACATTTAAAGAAGTAACCCAAACATAAGCTCTATTGGTTTTTCAGCATTTGTTCCATATGCTAAGACATCATCTTATTAGTCATCGGTACTATCTGACAAATGTGTTGTGCTTGAGAGAATGATCATCATTTTTGTTTTAACCTATCCTCAAACAAAACCTGAAGATTATTTTTAATGGGAAATTGTGTTGTTAGGTATATGAAAAAATTATAGCATCAGATAGACCTGGATTCTAATTTTGTGTGCCCAGTATAAGCCACACAATCGCAGTGGAGTTGTCCTCACTGAGCACCTGTTTGTCAGACCTTGGGTACAGGGAGTTTAGTAATAAAGACACGAAATGCCTGCCCTCAAGAACTTATAGTAAACCAAGATAGGCAGTTAGATGTGGTGGCAACAGGCACGACTAACACTAAAAGAGAAGGATGATGCCCAGCTCATTGGGTTTGTGTGAGAGAAGTACCTGGCTCTGTCCATCAGGATTCAATCAAGAAAGGAGAACTCTTCCAGGCATTTAAAGCAGAAAAAAAATTCATGAGTGATTTGGGTGCTTACATAGAAATCATGAAGTCTGAAGAAATGAAAGCCAAAGCAACCACCTCCCTGACTTACAGGTTTGTTGATACACTGAGGTTTAGAGAGTCTGAATTGCACCCACTACTCAGAGGTCCAGAAACAGCTGGAAGCTTCTAGTTTAAGGTTTCTCTGTAGATTCGAGCGGAGGACTGGCAGGGAATGAACGGTTTCTGCCCCCTCTGCCCTCCAGAACTCAGGGAATCAAATCTCATGGCCAGACCAGTACATAGATTTTACCCAGCATCCCCGAGGAGGGAAGATAATTTGCCTCTTGATGTCCTAACTTGCTGAACTTCAGGGAGCAGAGCATGCTAAAGCCAAGCAGGAAAGATGGCCCATCAGTCACTCCGATAGCCTGAAGCCCTGAGTTATGCACATTTGGATATATAAAAGTGTGTTTCAGAGGAAGAAAAAAAACACACTCAGGTACTTGGGGACAGAAAATAAACCATAGTAGAAATAGTTAATTTTCTTTCTTTTGTTTGTTTGTTTGGAGACAGAGTCTCGCTCTGTCGCCCAGGCTCACTGCAACCTCCGCCTCCCAGGTTTAGGCGATTCTCCTGCCTCAGCCTCCTGAGTAGCTGGGTTTACAGGCACACGTGCCACCATGCCTGATTGATTTTTGTATGTTTTAGTAGAGACGGGGTTTCACCATGTTGGCCAGGAGGGACTCGAACTCCTGACTTCAGGTGACCCACCCACCTCGGACTCCCAAAGTGTTGGGATTACAGTCGTGAGCCACCATGCCCGGCCAATTTTCTACCAAAATCAACTGTTCTTATTTATTTATTTAACTTTTAAGTTCATGGGTACATGTTGAGGTTTGTAATATACGTGAACTTGTGTCATGGGGCTTTGTTGTACTGATTATTTTTCACCCAGGTATTAACCCTAGTACTCATTAGTTATTGTTGTTGATCCTCTTCCTCCTCCCAATCTCCACCCTTAAGTGGGACCCAGTGTCTGTTGTTCCCCTCTATGTGCCCAAGTGTTCTCATCATTTAGCTCCCACTTGTAGGTGAAAACGTGGTATTTTTCTGTTCCTGAGTTAGTTTATTAAGGGTAATGGCCTCCAGCTCCATCCATGTTCCCACAAAGAACATGATCTCATTCATTTTTATGGCTGCATAGTATTCTATGGTACATATGCACCACATTTCCTTTATCCAGTCTACCACTGAGGGGCATTTAGGTTGATTTTATGTCTTTCCTATTGTGAATAGTGCTGCAATGCACATACATGTGCATGTGTCTTTAGGAAAGAATGATTTCTATTCCTTTGGGTATACACCCAGTAATTTCTTTCTAAAGAAACATATAATATGAAGAGCAGTGTTGAGCACACAGGCAGGATCTCTCCCGTGGAGGGGGAGCCATGGGGATGTGTACACCTTTGTAAGGGCTGTTAAAAGACTAGATGTGCCTTTTCCATGGAAACTTTCTCTGTTCCTGGGTGTTCTCATAGTGGTGACCAAATATCAACACTACTTTTCAAATAGCTGAGAGAAAGGGGCGGGGAGAGGGTAAAATAAGTTGGTAGAAAAGGGGCGGTGTCAGGAAGAAGAGTAAATTAATCTGCAGAGGAAATAAAATACATGCATGTGTGCATGCATGTGTGTGTCTCTGTGTGTCTGTGTGTGTGTGTCTCTGTGTGTCTCTGTGTGTCTCTGTGTGTGTGTGCATGTGTGTCTCTGTGTGTCTGTGTATGTGTGTGTGTGTGCATGTGTGTCTCTGCGTGTCTGTGTCTCTGTGTGTGTGCATGTGTGTCTCTGTGTGCCTGTTTGTGTGTGCATGTGTGTCTCTCTGTGTCTGTGTATGTGTGTATGTGTGTCTCTGTGTCTCTCTGTGTCTGTAAATGTGTGTGCATGTGTGTGTCTGTGTGTATGTGTGTGTGTCTCTGTGTGTCTGTGTATGTGCGTGTGTCTCTGTGTGTGTATGGGTGTGTGTGCGTGTGTGTCTCTGTGTGTCTGTGTGTGTGCATGTGTGTCTATGTGTGTCTGTATGTCTGTGTGTGTGTGTGCATGTGTCTCTGTGTGTCCGTGTATGTGTGTGTGTCTGTGTGCATGTGTGCGCATGTGTGTCTCTGTGTGTCTGTGTATGTGTGTGTGCATGTGTGTGTCTGTGTGTGTCTGTCTCTGTGTGTCTGTGTGTATGTGTGTGTGTCTCTGTGTGTATGTGTATGTGTGTGTGTGTGTCTCTGTGTGTGTATGGGTGTGTGTGCGTGTGTGTCTCTGTGTGTGTGTGTGCATGTGTGTCTATGTATGTCTGTGTATGTCTGTGTGTCTGTGCATGTGTGTCTCTGTGTGTCTGCATATGTGTGTGTGCATGTGTGTGTCTGTGTGTGTGCATGTGTGTCTGTGTGTGTGTGCATGTGTCTCTGTGTGTGTGTATGTGTGTCTCTGTGTCTCTGTTTCTCTGTGTGTGTGCATGTGTGTCTCTGTGTATGTGTGTGTCTCTGTGTGTCTGTGTGTGTGCATGTGTGTCTCTGTGTGTCTGTGTATGTGTGTCTCTGTGTCTCTGTGTATCTGTATATGTGTGTGTGCATGTGTCTCTGTGTGTGTGTGCGTATCTCTGTGTGTGTGTGCATGTGTGTCTCTGTGTGTCTGCGTATGTGTGTGTGCATGTGTGTCTCTGTGTGTCTATGTGTGTGTGTCTGTCTCTGTGTGTGTGTCTCTGTGTGTGTATGTGTGTGCGTGTGCATCTCTGTGTGTATGTGTGTGTGTCTCTGTGTGTGTCTCTGTGTGTGCATGTGTGTCTCTGTGTCTGTGTGTGTGCATGTGTGTCTCTGTGTGCCTGTGTGTGTGTGCATGTGTGTCTCTGTGTCTCTGTGTGTCTCTGTGTGTCTGTGTGTGTCTCTGTGTGTCTGTGTGTGTGCATGTGTGTCTCTGTGTGTCTGTGTGTCTGTGTATGTGTGTGTGTCTCTGTGTGTCTGTGTATGTGTGTTTCTGTGTGTGTGTTGCAAGGCATGAGTAAGAGTTAAGGAACTGGACTGAAAGCGAGGACTCTATTACGTTGTTGACTTTGAATTTCTGAGCGTTGTAGTTCGGATGCGGAGATTGCTTACACAGGGGCAGTCCTTGCTCTGAAGACATTGCTGGTGATTACACTTTGAGGAATCAATGGAGTCCTATGTTCTGAGATTTTAGCCTAGAATAGAATGTCTCTTTAAATCTTGTATGAATAGAAGAAGTCGCCAGTAGGAAAAGCAGAGAGCTCCCTGTTAGCCAGGCCCATCCAGAATTTAGAAGCAGAGAAACAGTCTCTATACATTTCTTATGAAACATACTTTTCTTGAGTCTCAAATTTGGTGAAAACAAATTCGTTCTATGATTCCATTGCATAAAAAGTATGCCTTTTTCTTAAAATACAACTTAGCTATTACAGGACATGTATGAAAATGTTTACAAAGGGTTGCTCCTCTGCAGAAATCCCCAGGTAATAATAATAACAATAAATATTAATGAATAGTTAATTTTAATTAATTTATTTAATCCATAATTCTAATGCATGTAAATAATTATGCTACATGTCATGTAAGGAAAAACAAATGAAAAATAAGATTTCCATCACCAAAGAGACTCCAATATTTAGTGAGATAAAAATGCAAATACCGAAAATGTGCTGCAGTATATGATCAGTTTCAAAAGAGACGTATTAAAGGAGAAAGGCAAGGCTCACATTTGGATCTCCATCTGGCAGATGCAGGAACAGAGGATCCAATTGTCATATCTGAATGATGTGCCCAAATGCAGTCGGCCAAGGAGTGAAGGTCTGGGAATCAGACACTGCACATCCAGTTTGCTTTCAACCGTACCAATGAGGAAGTTGTCAGCACTTAGATTAGAAATTCAGATTGCTGTCAGATCACTGAAGGCTTGGATGAGGAAAAAAAAAAAAAGATGGATTCCATAGGCTAATGAAGGTTTATTTTCAGCAGTAGAATAGCATCATTTAAATAGTATTTTTTAAAAGTCTGGGTGGATAACAAGATGCAGGACAGATTCAGAAATGTAAAGATTGAAAGCAGGGAGAGCACTAAGAGATTATTCATTGAGATTGAGAAGTCCTTAACAATGGTGATGTTATTATAATGATAGTGGTTGAAGGACCTGTTGGGGACTTGTCCTAGCCTCCATGACTGACCATGGTTACTGCAGCCTAAATGAAATCATGACTACCCTCTTAGCATCAGTGGCCTTTTGTGATTGTAGCTTGGTCAAGATGGCAAAATAGTTCCTTTGGCTCTTCTGTGCCTAAAATTTATTTTCTGAATGTTTTATTCTGCATCCTTGATAGTTAGATTTAGGATACATATAAAATAGGTATTTTCATTTCTATTACAAAAATCTTCCAAAAGAGAATATGACACACTTTTATTATGAGGTATACTATTCAGAATTTCATTCCCCTTTTTGGCATATGAGGCAATTATAGACATAACCATACTCGATGAACAAATAAACACAAAGACTTTATTATTTCTTTAAAGTGCTGTTATGCATATCATCATCACACCTAGAGAAAACTGTAAGAATTATTCTTGAAACATTAGCCTCACTTTTCATTTTTACTGGGAAATTATACCCTAAAAGTATGGTTTGTAACATACAGCAAATTAAAAATATTAATAAAGGCCAATTTATACTCAAAGAACATTTTAATATGCTTTCAGGTACATACCTTATTATGTAATTTATTATTTTAAATTTAGTGATTGTCCCTATTTCTTTTGTGAGGAAAACAGCAACCTGTGTTTCCTCCTCAAAGCGTCATATCCTGAGTTTGATTGCCGCTACTGACTTGCAAACACCTTCTATCGCATTATATCCATAAGTTTGTTTTAATACCTTCACGCCTCCTAATTACCTGGATCATTCTATACCATTCCCTATAGGGAAATCTGCTGAAGTTTGGATTTTAAAATACTAATTAAAAAATTCATTAGTGTGTAAATTAATTTCCTCTCTTTGTGTTTTCCTCTCCCTCTTGATAGCCATCAGAGTTGGAGAAGCAATCTCGTCGTTCCCACACAGAGATCCAGAACTTGCTTTAATTACTCTGCTTGGGGTCCCACATCAGTCAGCATTGCCAGGGAGTAAACTTGAACACAAGGAAATCTCACTCAGGCAGCTCCTGGGGCCAGGTGAACATTTTACGACAATCTCTTCAACAGTATAAATATTTCAGCACTGTGTCTTCTGCAGACACCTCTGCTGGTGTTTCTCCTGTTTGAAAATACTGTTCTCTGAGATGTAATGGTGAAGAGCCACACATTAATCAGGTCAACACAAGCAAGGGAAAGTGGACACTTGAAATAATTAGCAATAGAATTCAGGTTCTCCAAAATAATATTCTGGTACTAACACTACACAAATAATCTCCACAGATGTGGCTGCTTTTAGATCAGGCTGCTTGGAGAATTCTTGCAGTAGTAGAGAGTGGGCAGAAGATAAACTACAATTTAATCTCTGATGGACACCAGTTCATGAAATAATTAGCTTTATATACTTAGCAACCACTTAACATGACTGGAAAAATGTTTATTGTTAACAGTAATGTCAGGGTCTAATTTATTTATCATTATTTCTCTTGGGCCCTTAGAAAGACTACATCCATCAAAATGGTGAAAAAGAAGGATGGTTAGAGTTTTGCATTTTTTTTTAATTTACCATAAACCATCTATCAAATATCAACCTAAATAGTAAAGAACAGTGTTTGGAAATTAGTGGAAATTCAGATTATTTTCGCTTTCTGTCATTTATTAAAAGCTGTGTCATCAAATGCTGTTCCTAAAAGTTAGCCATTAAATATTCTTTGAACCAACAATTTGCATTCTCTTACCATAGTAACAAACATATTTGTCACCATTTGTCACCACTAGATTGGAGAAAATTCTAATTCATATTTATATCCTCAGAGATTTGCACAACTGCCCATCATGTTTCAGATTCTCTGTAAACATTTATAGAATGAATGCCGGTGTAAACATTTATCAGCCCACTAAGATCCTGTCAAATATTCTTCCAGAGAAGTCATTCTGTTTCTGAAAATCCAAGAAAAAGACTCAGGACCAGCTCTCCCCACTAAAATATACATGTGGGTGTGTGGCACATGCTTAAAATGGCATTCAAATTGAATGGCACTCAAAAATATGTAACTCTTTAATTTTTCTGCAAATGTATTAAGTAATTTATTTATGCATCCAAAAGAATTTGCTAAGTGTGTAGTATAAGCTGGGTACAAGAGATAGAACACTGAACAAGATAGACAAATCCCTCACATCTTATGACCTAAACGCCAGTGAGGAAAGTAGACAGTAAGCAAATGAGCATGTAGGTGATGCCATCAGTATACAGGAATATATCAGTTCAGATGCTCCTCGACTTAACGGTGCGGCTACATCCCGATAAGCCCATTGTAAGCTGAAAATACATGTGTACCTTGTTTTATTGCATTTTCCATTATTGTACTTCATAGATACTGCTTTTTTTTTTTGAAGGTTTGTGAAAAGCCTGCATTGAGCAAGTCAACTGGCACCATTTTTCCAACAGCATGTGCTCACTTCATGGTTCTGTGTCAGCATTATTTAGCAATAAAGCATTTTTAATTAAGTACATACATTATTTTTTAGACACGATGAACACTTAAACTATAGTATAAACATAACTTTTGTATGCACTGCAAAACAAGTAAGAAAACTGTGTATGACTCATTTTATTGTGATATTCACTTTATTGGGGTGGTCTGGAGCCAAACCCAAAATACCTCTAAGGTGGGCCTGTATCATAAGTTAAAAATGTATTTAATACACCCAACCTACCAAACATCATAACTTAACCTAGCCTACCTTAAACATGCTCATACCACTTAAATTAATCCACATTTGGGCAAAATTATTGAACACATAGCCTATTTTACAGTCAGGTGTTGAATATCTCAGGTAATTTATTGAATTCTGCATATTGTGTGGAAATTGAGATGGTTTTGTACCATTGCAAAGTTAAAAATCCTAAGTCAAACAATGGTAAGCTGGGAACTGTCTGTGCATGTCAGTCAGTGATGAGGGCTTGGGAAAATAGTGAAGCGGAGGGAGGGTCCAAGAGGCAGGGGATGTGATGGGTGAGGGGACGGCAGGTCACAGTGTGTCGTGTTTTAATGAGCTTGTTGGGCAGGACCACATGAGACGAGGACAGCCCAGCGGACCCGAATGAAGAGGGCGAGGCAGTCCTGCAAAGGTCTGGGGCAAGCCTTGGAGGAAGAGCAAGCTTTGTGTGTTCAAATAACTCAAGGCCAGCAGGGCTGCCGCAGGGGGAGAGGAGGAAAGCCTGAAATATCACGCTGGAGAGGGTGGCGACAGCCAGGTCCTGCAAGGCAGAGGGCTTGAACTGAATTCCAAATCTGACAGGAAACACTGAGGGAGTTTTGAGTACAGGAGGGGCATTACCTGAGTTGTGCTACAACAACAGTTATCTGCACGCTGTGAAAAAAAGAGACCAGAAGGGAAATAGAAAGACAGGGTGGAGGCGACAGCAGAAATGCTGGTGACAGAAGGTCACAGCTTGGGCAAGAAGAGGAGGAGGGAGGAGAGGTTGACGCCTCTGTGGGCCAGGCGTTGCAAAGGATACCATGGAAATATAATATAAGGGCTTAGATTTAAGGACCTTGAAATATTATCAAAATGTAAAATATGGAGGAGGGACATAACCATACAAAAAGAAACAAAATAATATTAAGATCCAAACTGTTCAATTCAGGCAACACTATAAATTATATTGCATAGAACTAGTTGGGTTTTCTTTTTGGGTTATTTGATGTGCATTTCAACAAGATGTGTAGCTGTTAAATTTTGAATGATTCCTGTTTTGAAACATACTTGTAATTGTTCCTGGAGTCAAGTCCAGGAAAGCACTATGCTGCATCTGATCACGTGTTTCTCTGTGTCCATAGACAGAAAGTAGGCTGATGGTTGTAGAGAATGGATAAAACTGGGCCACATTAAAGCAGCACAAGAGAAACTGAGAATCCCAAGCAAAAAGAAAAGTAGGTGCAAAGATGGAGACACAGAAGAGCTGTGTGTAATTTAGAAGTAGCAAAGCATTGTCAGTGGGAAAGATTCAGGTAGGCCCAAGAAAGCAGCAGAGAGACTGAAGCTAAAACAATTGTTGACAAAATAAGAGACCTGAACTTTATCTTATGAACGATAGGATAAGGATGTGTTCAGGATGTGTGTGTTCAGCTGCAAATCTCTCTCACACACATGCACATACACACACACACACTCAAAACTAGCAGCTTCAGAAACAGAGCAGTTTCTTCCCATCACATATAAAGAAACCAGAGGTAGCCAATTCCAGGTTTGTGGCAGCAACATATCAACGTTATCAAGGACCCAGAACTTCTTCTCTCCACCCTGACAGCTGCAACGCATTGGCTTTTCAAATCCTTGATAACTCACATGGACAAAACGGTAGCTGTGGTCCAAGCATTGAATTCCAACACCAGTGTACTTCAAGCGAGAGGAAGGAGAACACTGTCTTTTATGTTTTGATTTGAGTTTTAGGGAACAAAGTCCTTTTTAGGATCGACCTGACACACTTTCCCTTGGGTTCAATGACTTGAGCTGAATTAAATCCCCCACCCATTCATCAGTCACTGAAGAGAAAACCCTGTGAATATGCTTGGCTTACAATGGTTTTTGTTTTTCTCCTCTTTGAGATGGGAGGCTCAGCTCCTCTGAGGAGGTTGTGCTCTGCTATTGGACTAAATGTTTGCTTTCCCTCAAAATTTTTTGTTGAAGCCCAGAGTAGTCAGAGGTGGAGCCTTTGGAAAACAATTAGGGCTGACATCATGTGGGCAGAGTTCTCTTAACGGGATCAGTAATTTTTTCTTTTTTTTTTTTTTTTTTTTTTTTTGAGACAGAGTCTCCCTCTGTTGCCCAGGCTGGAGTGCAGAGGCATGATCTCGGGTCACTGCAAGCTCTGCCTCCTGGGTTCACGCCATTCTCCTGCTTCAGCCTCCCGAGTAGCTGGGACTACAGGCACCTGCCACCACGCCCGGCTAATTTTTTGTATTTTTTAGTAGAGATGGAATTTCACCATGTTAGCCAGGATGGTCTCAATCTCCTGCCCTCATGATCCACCCACCTCGGCCTCCCAAAGTGCTGGAATTACAGACGTGAGCCACCGCACCCGGCCGGGATCAGTATTCTTTTAGACAAAGGGTCTCTCTCTCTCTCTCTGCCGTGTCAGAACACAGGAGAAGGTTCTCTGCACACCAGGAAGAGGGCCCTCACCTTGAACGGAATCTGACAGCAACAGAGTCATGAACTCACAGCCTTCAGAACTGTAAGGAATAAATTTCTAAAATGCTACAAAATTTATGATTTTTTTACAGCAATCTTGACTACATCTGCTACAGAAGTTATTGAGAGTTTTTAAGCAAAAGGAAAAAAGTGTTAACTTTATTTTTGAGCATATAACATAGGAGGATTACTACTATCACAAAACAAATCTTGAAAAATGCAACAGAAAGAAGCTGCCATTTAGTGAGTACCTACTGTGTCCTGGCATTTCTATATGCCATTTCAGTTATTTCTCACAATTACCCGGTGAGCTGAATATTATTAATTCCAGTTTTAGAGATGAGGAAGGAAGACAGAGGGGTGAATTCCAAGAGAAGACATGATCTCGTGTAAAGATGAATGAACAAAGTTAAGCGTCCCATGCAGTGAAAGTTTGTAAACAATTCTGGAGGTTTTCATTTTATGGATCTCTGTAAGAACCAACATTTCAATGAGTCTGCATGCATCCACTGTCAAGCAAGAAAAAAATGTTATTTGGAATTACAATTCATTCACAAGAAAATCATTTATTCTAATAACATAATTATACAAGCATGGTATGTGTATACAAGCAAAAAATAGTTTTTTCCATAAACAAATTCAAAATCACTCCACCAAAAACCACAACCACAAAGCTAAAGGCACTAGGGAGGAACTAAGTTTGGGTTGAAATAAATCTCCCTACATCATGGAAATAGCCGCAGTATTGAGAAGGGAGAAAGGGAGGGAGGAAACAAAGGAGGGAAGGGAGGGAGGAAGAGAGGGAGGGAGGAGGGAGGAAGAGAGGGAGGGAGGGAGGAAGGGGACAAGGGAGGAAGGAGGGAAGGAGGGAAGAAAGGAGGGAGGCAGGCCACTCAGATTGGCCATGGAGGGAACAGTGTAGGGGTGGATGTTAAAGAGGCATTTTCTGGCTGGGTGCGGTGGGTCATGCCTGTAATCTCAGCACTCTGGGAGGCTGAAGCGGGTGGATCACGAGGTCAAGAGATCAAGACCATCCTGGCCAACATGGTGAAACCCCATCTCTACTAAAAATACAAAAATTAGCTGGGCATAGTGGTGCACACCTGTAGTCCCAGCTACTTGGGAGGCTGAGGCAGGAGACTCACTTGAACCCAAGAGGTGGAAGTTGCAGTGAACCGAGAACGCACCACTACACTCCAGACTGGACGACAGAGTAAGACTCCATTTCAAAAAAAAAAAAAAAGAGTCATTTTCTGTTTCACACACAGTGGTCCAAAGGAAGTTAATGTGGTAGATAATCTTTCCAGAACAACATTTGTATGTAAATCAAGTTATACAATCAAACCATCCCCAATGTCCAGGTAAACTGGGCAGTAATTCCAGAAAACCACCCACAAAAAATAAGATACAATTGAAGTACAGAATACCCCTAGTTTTTATTAGAATACCCCCCAGATTTTTGTCTATGTTTAGGATCCAAAAGTCACACACAGATTTGGTCACTTTCAACTCATTAATTTCTTATATTTCTAACTTTTTTTGATCTATACAAAAGCCTGAACTGTATTTATTTTACTTAAACACCATAATTTAAATGCTATGCTAAAAGAAGAGAAAAGTAATGTGCACAAAGATACGGACACTGAAGCATTCTTTGTCATAGTGAAAATGGAGGAAGAACATAAATGTCGATTAATAGAAAATTGGTTAACTAAAATATAGACTAGCCACATGATGCTATTATTAAAATCACTCATAGACCTCTATTTCTGTTGAAATAAAAAACTTCCTTTACATTGTTAGGTGAAAAAAGCAGATTATAAAACAGCATGTGAATTATAATCTATTTATACAAAATAATATACATATAATCTAAATGTGTATACAAATGTAGAATGATGTCTGGATAGAGATTTTCTAAAATGGACACTGGTTTCCTTTGACTATCAGATGATGCTTACTTCTTTTCATGTTTCTGAATTGCTGAGTTTTTTATTATGTGAATGCCTCTCCTTTAGAAAAATAACAAAGCTGTCTATAACAAAAAAAAAAATTCTAATTGCAATATATAAAAATTTTAACTGTGGTTAGTAAAATAAAGTAAGCAGCTTTTTTTTTTTTTTTTTTTTTCAGAATTCTAGCATGATAAAGCTTATTTCTCTATGGACATGATTTATGATATATTATCAGGGAAAAGAAGTAGAGTCATTTACACCACGGTGACCTCCAATTTGGTACTCTGCCCTCTAACTCTAACAGAAAGCACATATGTGTCCAAGCAAAGCAACAAGTACTTGGTAGCGTTTGTTCCGAGAATCATGTGTTACAGCCATCGGGCATGGCCTTGGAGGTTGTTATTTGAAGCCATTTGAACAGTGGATTCCACTATGTTTGTTTGTCAGATATCAGTGGGGCTCTGAATGTGTTTTCCAACTCCTGTTGCGAGGTAAAGAGACGCTTTCCTCCCAGCCTTGCTGGATGAAGTTTCTACTTGAGTGCTTAAATACAAACAGGAGACACAGGGAAGCCGTGCAGCGGGAAGTGTCATTCACACCCACAGGTTCGCAAATTATCAAGAAAACAAGCCAAAATATTGATGCAGATGGTGTTTTGACCATTATTTCTGGTCAAGAATGACAACTTAACTGAAAGATTTTAGAAAAAGCTATGTGAAAGCTCTGAAACCAGAGGAATGGACAACTGAGTAAAATAAAACCCATTAACAAGGGAAGAAACGAATTTGTCCACATTTTAGGTCATCCTGCTTCTTTTTATATTAAAAATAGTATAGAGAACAAGATTAATGCTACTCAGAAAACAGAAATGAACCCTAAACAATTTGAAGCCATTTTATACTTTTTATTTGCTAAGGAATCACTTTATAAATCAGAATGGGGGATTAATAAAAGCCCCAAGAGCTTCATTCACTCAAAGGTGCACCATCTATACTTTCATAGCTAGCATGTTCAGAGGCAATGAATTGCACAACCTCTTTGTAATTTTGAAATGTGAGGAAGGACACATGCTCAAGTGGCCTTGCTTCTCCGGAGCGCAAGAGAAAATCACCTGTCATGGAGACTCCGGAGCAGAAGCAACTATGCTGGAAAGTCATCATGTGTTCAACAGGAATACCTAGATCTTACAAATATCATACCTGGAAAATGAATCTTACCGTATTATGTTCTATTGGTGGTGAGGGATGAATTATTACAAATATAGAGCTTAAACCACATCCATTTATTAGCCCTCAGTTTTGTTGATCTCACACAACTGGTTTCTCTGTCCAGGGCTGAAACCAAAGTATCACTCAGCTTCTGGTCTCCTCTGGAGGCTTCAGAGAGGAAGAACCACTCCAAGCTCACTCAGGTTGTCAGCTAATTCACTTCCTCATGGTTGGAGGGCTGAGTCCCTCCCTGTTTCCTGGCTGGCTGTCAGCCAGGGGCCGCTCTCAACAACTGGAGGTCTCCTGCATTTCTTGCCACGTGACCCCCTCCATCTTTAAACCCAGCAACAGGGGCCTTCTCAAGGACTGAATTCTCTCCATTTTTCCCATCCATCCGACAGGGTTACCTGATGAAGTCAGGCCCACCAACAATACTTTCCCATGTTAAGGCCTATTGTTTAAGAGCCTTAATTTCATCTGCACAGTCCTTTCCCTGCAACACATAGGTCAGGGTTTAATTGAATAACTGGAAGAAGGTGTTTGCACATAAGAAACCAAAAATCTCAGGAGTCATCTTAGAAGTCTGCCTACCATCCTCACCATCTATCTAATTAAATACAATAATTTACCAAAAATATTTAATGCCTTTAACACTGAATCAATATGCAGACTGAAAACACCCATCCACTGAAAGTATATCAAGCTAAACTGTGAACTTTAAAAGATTAATCATGTTTTGGCCAGGCACAGTGGCTCATGCCTGTTATCTCAGCACTTTGGGAGGCCAAAGTGGGAGGATCGGTTCAGCCCAGCCCAGGCAACATAGGGAGACCTCGTTGCTACAAAAAAAAAAAATAAAAATCTAGCCAGGTACGGTGGTATGTGTCTGTGGTCCCAGTTACTCTGGAGGCTAAGATGGGAAGATCTCTTGAGCCCCGGAGGTCAAGGCTGCAGTGAGCAGTGATCATCCCACTTCACTCCAGCCTGGGTGACAGAGTGAGACCTTGTCTCTCAATTAAAAAAAAAAAAACAATAAATAAAAGATTAACCGTTTTGTATTGAAAAGATATTCAGAAGAAATAGGACATTTCTAACTTAAATACTGGTTAAATAGCTTGCTCATAGATAGTGCTCCACTATATCCAAGCATTTTCACATTCACCAGACTCTATTGTTCACACACACACACACACACACACACACAGCAACTACAGAGGTGGGCATAAGATGCATCTTCTCAACTTTGCAGTTAAGAAATTTTGGAACAGAATGATGAAGAAACTTCTTTGATATTACCCAGATGTCCATGGTCCCAGGGGTCTAGAGTTCTATTCTTTTCTCTCTTCCACCCAAGTTGTTCAGAAAGAAAGTTATTTTAGAAAGTGGAAGTGGAGGTTCTGAGAAGTTAAGTAATTTAGCAAAAAATGATCAAGTTTCTAATATGAGCCACAGCGAAATACAGAACTTCTACAAAAAATATATGATTCCCCTTTTACTGGAATAAGATTTGAAAAATGGAACATATACTACACACATAGTGAGCTTCCCAAGTTAAGCTATAAAGAAAATGATTCAATCTCAAAATTAAAACATAAAAATATTTTATATAAATATCAAAAAATCCATTTAGAGTATGAATCATTTCAAAATCCTCAAAATTAAGGGGAACTGACATATTTCTCCGTTTGCATCACAATATAGCCTAAAGTGAACCCTGCTTTGAAAGGACTTAGTAATAGACATTCATCTCCCAGGCCCATGGCATTCCACATGCTATGCTTTCTAACTAGAGGACTGATCCTGTTCAAGGCAGATGACTCAGAAGGCCAAAAAAGGTCAAGGCTGAAATGCCAGATTTGGAGATTTAAAGAAAGGTTATTAAGGAGGCCTAACGGATGACCACACACACACACATACACAGAGACACAAAACCAGCTTCATTCTGTGCGGCAATTAATCACAATCATGGGGCAGTTTCACCAGAGGAGGAGAGCAAACAAAGACCCAAAAGCCTGGGCAGCCAGAATGAAGCACACTGTCTGGACAGGCCAGAGTGCCAGGGACTCCTTGATGTGTCCCCAGAAAGCATGACAACTCCACAGACCAGAATCATGTGGGATGGCCACACAGTGATATCCCACCTGGCTTTCACAAGCAACTACCTACAAAGCTACACAGAAACATTATTATAATATTGAGGACTGTTATATGCAAAATAAATGTCTAAGATGTTGCTCCTTTTTTTTTTTTGAGACAGAGTCTCGCTCTGTCGGCCAGGCTGGAGTGCAATGGCATGATCTCGACTCACTGCAACCTCTGCCCCCTGGGCTCAAGCAATTCTCCTGCCTTAGCATTCTGAGTAGCTGGGATTACAGGGGTGCGCCACCAAGCCTGGCTAATTTTTGTATTTTTTTTTTAGTAGAGATGGGGTTTCACCATATTGGCCAGGCTGGTCTTGAACTCCTCACCTCAGCTGATCCATCCACCTTGGCCTCCCAAAGTGCTGGGATAACAGGCGTGAGCCACCGCACCTGGCCAAGATGCTGCTCCTTGAAAGAAGCCATGACACTGGAACTTATAAGGTCTCTAATATACCAGAGAAGTGAGGCTTAGAGCACTTAAATCACCTGCACAGGGTCCCACAGCTGGCAAAAAGAAACTTTAAACTTCAGGCAAAACCCAGGACTTCAGGGGCCTACCAGTGTTATTCCATTAAGGATATTCTCACATACTTTTATTGATTGTTCTCTCACGTATTTGGTTCCCAGAGAACACATCCTTTAATCTGAGTATTTGTACAAAGCTCTGCTTGTAACATATCATGTTTGAAACATGAGAGGTGGAGGACTAGAACAGATATGGGAATTGTCATGAGGAGAAATTGAATAAGGAAAGTCAAATTGGGGAGGAGCTAAGATGGCCAAATAGGAACAGCTCTGGTCTACAGCTCCCAGCGTGAGCGACGCAGAAGATGGGTGATTTCTGCATTTCCAACTGAGGTACCGGGTTCATCTCACTAGGGAGTGCCAGACAGTGGGTGCCGGTCAGTGGGTGCACGCACCATGCTCAAGCCGAAGAAGGGCGAGGCATTGCCTCACTCGGGAAGTGCAAGGGGTCAGGGAGTTCCCTTTCCTGGTGAAAGAAAGGGGTGACAGACGGCACCTGGAAAATCGGGTCACTCCCACCCAAATACTGCGCTTTTCCGACGGGCTTAAAAAACGGCGCACCAGGAGATTATATCCCACACCTGGCTCAGAGGGTCCTATGCCCATGGAGTCTCACTGATTGCTAGCACAGTAGTCTGAGATCAAACTGCAAGGCGGCAGCGAGGCTGGGGGAGGGGCGCCTGCCATTGCCCAGGCTCGCTTAGGTAAACAAAGCAGCTGGGAAGCTCGAACTGGGTGGAGCCCACCACAGCTCAAGGAGGCCTGCCTGCCTCTGTAGGCTCCACCTCTGGGGGCAGGGCACAGACAAACAAAAAGACAGCAGTAACTGCTGCAGACTTAAATGTCCCTCTCTGACAGATTTGAAGAGAGCAGTGGTTCTCCCAGCATGCAGCTGGAGATCTGAGAACGGGCAGACTGCCTCCTCAAGTGGGTCCCTGACCCCTGACCCTCGAGCAACCTAACTGGGAGGCACCCCCCAGCAGGGGCAGACTGACACCTCACACGACCGGATACTCCAACAGACCTGCAGCTGAGGGTCCTGTCTGTTAAAAGGAAAACAAACAAAAAGAAAGGACATCCACACCAAAAACCCATCTGTACATCACCATCATCAAAGACCAAAAGTAGATAAAACCACAAAGATGGGGAAAAAACAGAGCAGAAAAACTGGAAACTCTAAAAAGCAGAGAGCCTCTCCTCCTCCAAAGGAACGCAGTTCCTCACCAGCAAGGGAACAAAGCTGGACGGAGAATGACTTTGACGAGCTGAGAGAAGAAGGCTTCAGACGATCAAATTACTCCGAGCTACGGGAGGATATTCAAACCAAAGGCAAAGAAGTTGAAAACTTTGAAAAAAATTTAGAAGAATGTATAACTAGAATAACCAATACAGAGAAGTGCTTAAAGGAGCTGATAGAGCTGAAAACCAAGGCTTGAGAACTACGTGAAGAATGCAGAAGCCTCAGAAGCCGATGCGATCAAATGGAAGAAAGGGTATCAGCGATGGAAGATGAAATGAATGAAATGAAGTGAGAAGGGAAGTTTAGAGAAAAAAGAATAAAAAGAAATGAGAAAAGCCTCCAAGAAATATGGGACTATGTGAAAAGACCAAATCTATATCTGATTGGTGTACCTGAAAGTGACGGGGAGAATGGAACCAAGTTGGAAAACACTCTGCAGGATATTATCCAGGAGAACTTCCCCAATCTAGCAAGGCAAGCCAACATTCAGATTCAGGAAATACAGAGAACGCCACAAAGATACTCCTCGAGAAGAGCAACTCCAAGACACATAATTGTCAGACTCACCAAAGTTGAAATGAAGGAAAAAATATTAAGGGCAGCCAGAGAGAAAGGTCGGGTTACCCTCAAAGGGAAGCCCATCAGACTAACAGCGGATCTCTCGGCAGAAACTCTACAAGCCAGAAGAGAGTGTGGGCCAATATTCAACATTCTTAAAGAAAAGTATTTTCAACCCAGAATTTCATATCCAGCCAAACTAAGCTTCATAAGTGAAGGAGAAATAAAATCCTTTGCAGATAAGCAAATGCTGAGAGATTTTGTCACCACCAGGCCTGCCCTAAAAGAGCTCCTGAAGGAAACGCTAAACATGGAAAGGCACAACCGGTAACAGCTGCTGCAAAATCATGCCAAAAATGTAAAGACCGTCAAGACTAGGAAGAGACTGCATCAACTAACGAGCAAAATAACCAGCTAACATCATAATGACAGGATCAAATTCACACATAACAATATTAACTTTAAATGTAAATGGACTAAATGCTCCAATTAAAAGACACAGACTGGCAAATTGGATAAAGGGTCAAGACCCATCAGGGTGCTGTATTCACGAAACCCATCTCATGTGCAGAGACACACATAGGCTCAAAATAAAAGGATGGAGGAAGATCTACCAAGCAAATGGAAAGCAAAAAAAGGCAGAGGTTGCAATCCTAGTCTCTGATAAAATAGACTTTAAACCAACAAAGATCAAAAGAGACAAAGAAGGCCATTACATAATGGTAAAGGGATCAATTCAACAAGAAGAGCTAACTATCCTAAATATATATGCACCCAATACAGGAGCACCCAGATTCATAAAGCAAGTCCTGAGTGACCTACACAGAGACTTACACTCCCACACATTAATAATGGGAGACTTTAACACCCCACTGTCAACATTAGACAGATCAACGAGACAGAAAGTCAACAAGGATACCCAGGAATTGAACTCAGCTCTGCACCAAGCAGACCTAATAGACATCTACAGAACTCTCCACCCCAAATCAACAGAACATACATTTTTTTCAGCACCACACCACACCTATTCCAAAATTGACCACAAACTTGGAAGTAAAGCTCTCCTCAGCAAATGTAAAAGAACAGAAATTATAACAAACTATCTCTCAGATCACAGTGCAATCAAGCTAGAACTCAGGATTAAGAATCTCACTCAAAACTGCTCAACTACATGGAAACTGAACAACCTGCTTCTGAATGACTACTGGGTACATAATGAAATGAAGGCAGAAATAAAGATGTTCTTTGAAACCAACGAGAACCAAGACACAACATACCAGAATCTCTGGGATACATTCAAAGCAGTGTGTAGAGGGAAATTTATAGCACTAAATGCCCACAAGAGAAAGCAGGAAAGATCCAAAATTGACACACTAACATCACAATTAAAAGAACTAGAAAAGCAAGAGCAAACACATTCAAAAGCTAGCAGAAGGCAAGAAATAACTAAAATCAGAGCAGAACTGAAGGAAATAGAGACACAAAAAACCCTTCAAAAAATTAATGAATCCAGGAGCTGGTTTTTTGAAAGGATCAACAAAATTGATAGACCGCTATCAAGACTAATAAAGAAAAATAGAGAGAAGAATCAAATAGATGCAATAAAAAATGATAAAGGGGATATCACCACCGATCCCACAGAAATACAAACTACCATCAGAGAATATTGCAAACACATCTATGCAAATAAACTAGAAAATCTAGAAGAAATTGATAAATTCCTTGACACATACACTCTCCCAAGACTAAACCAGGAAGAAGTTGAATCTCTGAATAGACCAATAACAGGAGCTGAAATTGTGGCAATAATCAATAGCTTACCAACCAAAAAGAGTCCAGGACCAGATGGATTCACAGCCGAATTCTCCCAGAGGTACAAGGGGGAACTGGTACCATTCCTTCTGAAACTATTCCAATCAATAGAAAAAGAGGGAATCCTCCCTAACTCATTTTATGAGGCCAGCATCATCCTGATACCAAGGCCTGGCAGAGACACAACCAAAAAAGAGAATTTTAGACCAAAATCCCTGATGAACATTGATGCAAAAATCCTCAATAAAATACTGGCAAACCAAATCCAGCAGCACATCAAAAAGCTTATCCACCATGATCAAGTGGGCTTCATCCCTGGGATGCAAGCCTGGTTCAATATACGCAAATCAATAAATGTAATCCAGCATATAAACAGAACCAAAGACAAAAACCACATGATTATCTCAATAGATACAGAAAAGGCCTTTGACAAAATTCAACAATGCTTCATGCTAAAAACTCTTAATAAATTAGGTATTGATGGGACGTATCTCAAAGATAATAAGAGCTATCTATGACAAAGCCACAGCCAATATCATACTGAATGGGCAAAAACTGGAAGCATTCCCTTTGAAAACTGGCACAAGACAGGGATGCCCTCTCTCACCACTCCTATTCAACATAGTGTTGGAAGTTCTGGCCAGGGCAATTAGGTAGGAGAAGGAAATAATGGGTATTCAATTAGGAAAAGAGGAAGTCAAATTGTCTCTGTTTGCAGACGACATGATGGTATACCTAGAAAACCCCATTGTCTCAGCACAAAATCTCCTTAAGCTGATAAGCAACTTCAGCAAACTCTCAGGATACAAAATCAATGTACAAAAATCACAAGCATTCTTATACACCAACAACAGACAAACAGAGAGCAAAATCATGAGTGAACTCCCATTCACAACTGCTTCAAAGAGAATAAAATACCTAGGAATCCAACTTACAAGGGACGTGAAGGACCTCTTCAAGGAGAACTACAAACCACTGCTCAAGGAAATAAGAGGATACAAACAAATGGAAGAACATTCCATGCTCATGGGTAGGAAGAATCAATATTGTGAAAATGGCCATACTGCCCAAGGTAATTTACAGATTCAATGCCATCCCCATCAAGCTACCAATGACTTTCTTCACAGAATTGGAAAAAACTACTTTAAAGTTCATATGGAACCAAAAAAGAGCCCGCATCGCCAAGTCAATCCTGAGCCAAAAGAACAAAGCTGCAGGCATCACACTACCTGACTTCAAACTATACTACAAGGCTACAGTAACAAAAACAGCATGGAACTGGTACCAAAACAGAGATATAGATCAATGGAACAGAACAGAGCCCTCAGAAATAATGCCGCATATCTACGACTATCTGCTCTTTGACAAACTTGAAAAACAAGCAATGGGGAAAGGATTCCCTATTTAATAAATGGTGCTGGGAAAACTGGCTAGCCATATGTAGACAGCTGAAACTGGATCCCTTCCTTACACCTTATACAAAAATCAATTCAAGATGGATTAAAGACTTAAACGTTAGACCTAAAACCATAAAAACCCTAGAAGAAAACCTAGGCATTACCATTCAGGACATAGGCATGGGCAAGGACTTCATGTCTAAAACACCAAAAGCAATGGCAACAAAAGCCAAAGTTGACAAATGGGATCTAATTAAACTAAAGAGCTTCTGCACAGCAAAAGAAACTACCATCAGAGTGAACAGGCAACCTACAAAATGGGAGAAAATTTTTGCAACTTACTCATCTGACAAAAGGCTAATATCCAGTATCTACAATGAACTCAAACAAATTTACAAGAAAAAAACAAACAACCCCATCAAAAATGGGCGAAGGACATGAACAGACACTTCTCAAAAGAAGACATTTATGCAGCCAAAAAACACATGAAAAAATGCTCACCATCACTGGCCATCAGAGAAATGCAAATCAAAACCACAATGAGATACCATCTCACACCAGTTAGAATGGCAATCAATAAAAACTCAGGAAACAACAGGTGCTGGAGAGGATGTGGAGAAATAGGAACATTTTTACACTGTTGGTGGGACTGTAAACTAGTTCAACCATTGTGGAAGTCAGTGTGGCGATTCCTCAGGGATCTAGAACTAGAAATACCATTTGACTCAGCCATCCCATTACTGGGTATATACCCAAAAGACTGTAAATCATGCTGCTATAAAGACACATGCACACGTATGTTTATTGTGGCATTATTCACAATAGCAAAGACTTGGAACCAACCCAAATGTCCAACAATGATAGACTGGATTAAGAAAATGTGGCACATATACACCATGGAATACTATGCAGCCATAAAAATGATGAGTTCATGTCCTTTGTAGAGACATGGATGTAATTGGAAATCATCATTCTCAGTAAACTATCGCAAGAACAAAAAACCAAACACCGCATATTCTCACTCATAGGTGGGAATTGAACAATGAGAACACATGGACACAGGAAGGGGAATATCACACTCTGGGGACTGTTGTGGGGTGGGGGGAGGGGGGAGGGATAGCATTGGGAGATATACCTAAAGTATAATAATAATAAAAAATAAAAATAAAAAATAAAAAGAAAGTCAAATTCATCATGCGACATTTTAGGATGGCTTTTGGTTTTCATAGTTAACTTGTTTTTGACATGTTGACAGTTTTTGACAGCTATATGTTTTCTCTTTATAACAAATTTGGGAGAGGGTTGGCATGGAATGTGTAGCCCTACCCCCATCACTAGACTGCGATACCTCACCTCTTGTACTAAAGAGTGACAAGCTGGATATATCCTCTTATTTTATGGGTGCAGAGCTACGTTGGGAAGTAAAGTGGTTTTCTCAAGGTCAGTGCTGTCACTGGGAAGTCACAAGGGCAAGAGTCCTTGATCTGCAGCCTCGGCTCTCAGGGAAGAAGCTACTGTGTGGTCCAAAGGCAAGCACAGTCTTCACAGCTTCAGTCTGCATCAAGAAAACAGATAATTTCTACCCAGTAACACTTAAGGTCCCCTTCAACAATTGTGTTCTGTGATTTTGTATCAGAAGTAAACGTGTATAATGTAAGAGGGACTAAAAGCCTGTTATCCGCTAGTTAAAGGAGCACTGTATGTTCCAGCTCTACGTGTGTGATAATTGAATGAAGTGCTCCCAGTGAGGAGATACATTATTGGATAGTGTTTCCTGCTCAGATCTGCATGCATTTTTCATTTAAGAAGCAGGTCACTTACAATGTGAAAGATGACCTCAAAGGGAATAAATAATTCATATTGGAAGAAGTTGATGTTTTTACATTCATAGGATAATCGCTAAAATCTATGTATATCACATATGTAATTATATCATAAAAATTCTCCATCCCTTTCTCCTTTCTGCCCACATTACACTGAAATATTCACCATTCATAGTTCTAAGTTGTGTATTATATGAGACATGGAAGTTTATACATCTAAACCAAAGGAAGGTATCTCTGAAATACAAATGGAAAAGAAAATCTTATTTACTAGAAAAATATCTGTAATTTTTGCAAAGTCAAGAATATTTAGTAAATGTGAATAATATTAAACCACTGCAAACCACTGTAAATTTCAAAACTGGAAACCTCTTGGTAGGCAGAGAAGCACTGGGCTTGCTATGAAAGGGCCTATGTTGAGGTTGAGACTGTCCCATTTAGTCAACATAATTAACTCTAGAGATTCAATTACCTCATCTATACACCTGGATGATGCAAGAGGACAAGCCTCCAGATGGCCTAGGCCAACCCCACTCTTCCCCCTCCAGTTTGCAATTCCCTGGCAGAAGGTACCAAGAATGCATGGTCCTGAGATAAAGAAGAAATATGCACAACAACCTACCTGTGTCCTCATCGTTCACAGAGCAGGATGTTTTGCACTGCTTGTGTTCAGTGACCCAAGTGTCGCTCAATGTATGAAACTCAGGGCAGAATCTCTCAGCTGCCATGTGGGGCACATGCAGACATGACTCTGCCTTCATGGGCAACTTCCCTGAGACTTGGAGGACCGACCTTCCATGGATCCTAGGCTTCTGTCTGTCCTTGCTTTGTATGAGTCATGAATTTGCTTTGCCTGACTTGTGCAAGCATTCTGTCTCACCTTATTAGACCTAGGAAAGTGCAGATTATCCTTAATTTTTACATATATATGTATATACACTATGATAATTCAGTGAGCTTGCTTATTTAAAAAAGCATTTTATAAACTTGTTTGCTATACATAGTAATTGCATCTTTAAAACTCTGTATAAAGTTCTCCAGCCATTGATAAAGAAAAATATTTTTAAGTTGAAAAAGTCCAGCAATAGGAGGAGAATCAGCATCATTATTTTTGCTTCAGAAAAATAATAGACAATAAGCAGGTAAGTAAATAAATAAATAAAATAGAGGAAAAGAAACCATGAAATGATGTATGTTACAGTATTTAGAACACTGTAGTTTCAATAGACTCAAGAGGGACAGCTTAATGAGCTCAAGGACCCAAGTAACATCCCAGATAGAACAATCGTGTGTAGTTAAAGAGCACAGGGTCTGAAGCCAGAGTTCCTAGGTTTGCAAGCTGGTCCACAGTTTGCTAATTGTGGGCAATTAAATTAACCCTTCAGCCCATCAATTTTCTTCTTAATAAAACTGAGAGATTAATAGTGCTACCTCTTAGTATTTCTGTAAGGGTTAAATTAGTTAAGATGTCAAAAACATTTAAAATAGTCCCTATTACATAGTAAGTGATGTTAGCATTGCTAGTATGAGGATTTTATAACCTATTCTTAGATATATCTACCAAAGAAACATAAAATATATCTCAGCAAGCACATGACGTTCATTTGTTTTAGTTACGCATCATTGATTTATACCTAGGTGTTGCTTTGTCCACATTTTTTTTGCTCTAGTGAAATGCCTACCATATCATTTAATCAATTTAAGAAGAATATATGCTTCATATAGTCCTGGTGATCTACTGCTCCGTAACAAATGACCCCCAAATTTAGCAGCTTAAAAGTAGATTTTGCTCAAAATTGTGTGGATCATGAATTCTGTAATGACTCAGGCTGGCCTGCCCAAGGGTGGGGGATCAACTTCCAAGTAGTTTATTCACTCACATGTGGTACATTTTTGCCACCATGGCTTCTCTCCACAATCTGTCTCATTCTCTGGGAGGGGTGAACATATTTTTTTTTCTAGTGGGCTAGATAAGAAATATCTTGAGCAGTGCACGCCTAAGAGTCTCTATTGCAACTACTCAACACTAAATAAATGGAGATATCCAGATTCAGCCCTCAGTGGGGCAGAGTTGACCCCAGGTGAGGATTTGCCCACACTGGCTCTTGGGTCTCTCCAAGTGTCTTGGTCTTCCCACAGCACGGTGGCCTCAGGGTAGTCAACCTCCTTCTATGGAAGCTGCAGGTTCATATTAAGAGGTGCAGGCTGAAGTCACACGGATGTTTATGACCTAGTTCCTGAAGGCCCAAGTATGTTACTTCCTCCATTCATGGATCAGTAAAGTCACTAACACCAGTCCAGATTCAAAGGAATGCAAGTGAATTAGATCTCATCTCTTAATGGGGAGAGTAGCAAAGAACTTACTACCATCCTTGGACTTTTACACTTATTTAAATTATAAAACAATTATATCTTTTATTGTATTTAAAACTAACTCTTCATGTTTCAGATGCTGCCTGCTGTGTTTAAGTTTTGGGGAGTGATAGTGAGCAAGTCCATATTTACACTCTTATGATCTTTGCAATTATATTGATTTCTGGAATTTTAATGGATTATTTCTATGAATATTTACTGTCTATGTGCTCAGAAATGTGCCAGCCTTTACATCTGGCTCAAATACACAATAAAATTCAAGCCACCTGTTTTTGATCAAAAAATTTCCAGTTGTTGAGGGTTTATGTTATATTTTTCAAAGTGTAGTTAGAAAGTAGGATGGGATAGAAAGTAAGAGGTACTACTTATAGCAATAGTCACCTTCAGAGAAAAGCCAATTACATGAAATGAAAGATCATTTTGCTCTCCCTAGCACTTGAATAGATGCAGCTATTTAAGGTCAGGCATAAACCAGGACTTGGCCTAGGACCTGGAAAGAAAAAAATTTAAAAAGTGACCCCCATAATAGAGTAGGAAAAATGTGGGAAACATCAAGTAATCAAAGGGAGGAGGAGAGAGCGGAGGTGTGTTCATTTCCTAAGGTTGCCATAACAAATTACCACATACTGGGTGACTTAAAACAGCAATTTATGATCTTATACAAGAAAATCTACAAGTCTAAAATCATGGTGTGAGTATGGCATGCTCCCTCTAAAGGCTCCAGGGAAGAATGCATCCTTCCCTCTTCCAGCTTCTGCTGGTCACCAGCAATCCTCAGTGTTCTTGGCTTGTAGCCACATCACTCCAATTTCTGCCTCCATTGTTACATGGACTTCTTCCCAGTGTGTCTGGCTGCCTCCAATCTCTCTCCTCTTAAGGACAACAGTCATTGGATTAGGGCCCACTCCAATCCACTATGATCTCATCTTAAATTGACTTCATAACTGCAAAGACTCTGTTCTAAATAAGGTTGCATTCACAAATACTGCAGATCAGAGATTCAAAATAATTTGCGGGGAGCACAATTCAACCCACAGAAAAGGAGACAGAATAAAGGAAGATGGACAGAATATGGAGGGAGACTTAGAAGGTGGAAAATACTACTAAGGAATGGTCATAGAACCATTAAAATATGGATTTTTGTTGCATTTAGAGTTTTTTTGTTTGTTTTTTGTTTGTTTGTTTTTGCATTTAGAGATGTTTTGCATTGTTTTCATGCAAACCCCTCTCTTACTTTATCCTTCTATCATTCAGGTATGCCTACAACTCCTGTAGAGGTTTTGTGTGAAGATGATTTTTAAGATTTTCAAAATGGGGCTAAAATTTATATCTGAGTCAATATATTAATAGTATGTGAAAGAGCAACCCATATATGAATGTAGTAATATAATCCATTCACTGAGTAGAGCAGAAGCAGGAGTTAGAAACCAAAGCCATATGATCATCTGTGTCTCACATATACACCAATCTAATTATTTACCCCAAAAATGAAATACTTTAGCAGGGCGTGGTGGCTCATGCCCGTAATCCCAGCACTTTGGGAGGCTGAGGCGGGCAGATCACCTGAGGTCAGGAGCTCAAGACCAGCCTAGGCAACATGGCAAAAACCCGTCTCTACTAAAAATACAAAAATTAGCTGGCCTTGGTGACGGCATCTGTAATCCCAGCTACTCAGCAGGCTGAGGAAGGAGAATCACTGAAACCCAGGAGGTGGAGGTTGCAGTGAGCTGAGATCATGCCACTTCACTCCAGCCTGGGTGACAGTGATAGAGTGAGACTCTGCCTCAAAATAAAATAAAATAAAACAAAATAAGATAAAGCAAAGCAAAGAAGTATTTACGTCAAGGAGATAGTGATCGCAACAAAGTGACAACTGTGTAAGGTTAGGTACCTGATGCCACTAGCCAAATCCCCATGCATAATTAACAAATGATTGGCTAAGCTCTTTCTTTTTTTTTTTTGAGACAGAGTCTCACACTGTCACCCAGGCTGGAGCGCAGTGGTGTCATCTCGGCTAACAGCAACCTCCACCTACCTCTCAGGTTGAAGCAATTCTCCTGCCTCAGCTTCCCGAGTAGCTGGGACTATAGGCACCTGCCACCATACCTGGCTAATTTTTGTATTTTTAGTGGAAACGGGGTTTCACCATGTTTAACAGGCTTGTCTCAAACTCCTGACCTCAGGTGATCCACTGGCCTCGACCTCCCAAAATGCTGGGATTACAGGTGTGAGCCACCACACCAGGCCCCAACTGGCTAAACTCTTAAAAGACCCAGGTGATAGTCAAAAACAATTCCAAATACAAAAGTGGCAGGAATTTTTTCTCGGAAAGTGACTTCTGGATCTTAATCTAAGTCCAAAACAGCAGGAAAAGTTTATATCATGCACACATATTTAATATATTTGATGTTTTGTTTGTTCTTTCATATAGAATATTATTAGGAATTATTATATGATTCTTAAATGTATTGGAATAATAACAGCAAAAGTTTTAGCAAGATTTGCTGATCTAAATAATTATTATAATAATTGGATTTAACTATATATTACACTTATGTAAAGCAAGTAATTTAAGACAAAATATAATAAATTCAAAATATGAATTCATAACAGGCCTTTGAAAGTTTTTCAATTTTTGGCATAACATAAAATTATTATCAGTAGTAAGTAAGAATATCACCTCCATAAATGACATTTCCAGTTAAAGGATTAGATGGCCCAGAATAATTATAAAATGATTATTGAAATGATTGGAGAAAATGCTGAAGTATATTTTTAAAAAGTATGGTTAAAAGCCAATAGGTAAAATAAAATGAAATTTAAAAAAAGGAAAGATAAGTAATTAAAAATAACTAAGAAAGGAGAAAAACAGTAGAAAGAAGGGAGGGATGGCACATAGAAAACAAATAATAAAGTATATCTAAAGCTAATTATATCAAAAATTGCATTAAATGTTAATGGACAAAACACTACAATTAAAAGTCAGATGTTGAGTGATTGTTAGAATTCATTTGGACAAGCAATTCTCAGTTATATGCTATCAAATATCCTTCTAATATTAGGCAAATACAATGATGAAAATGTGTCTCTATATATAATCAGAGGAATAGCAACCTTGAGAAAAGAATGGTTTTATTACTATCAAATAAAATGGATTTTAAGAATATTAGCAAAGAATCAAGAGAGATATTTTCTAATATTAATGGACCAATCCAATAAGAAGACATAACAATCATAAATATATATGCATCTAAATTATGAACTTTAATATATATATGAGTAAACATTTAACAGAATGAAATGAAAAATTTTAAGTTTTAAATTTTCTTAGTACTGAGAAAATTTTCATGTTATGCCTTGAAATATTTAATACTCATTTATAATAATAATAAAAAACATAGAAATTCAATAAAACAAAACTTCTTCAATATGATAAAAAGAAGCTATGAGAACTTTTAGATTTTATCATATTTAATGGTAAAATGCTGAATGCTTCCCTGAAAGAGCAGAATCAAGGCAAAAATGTCTATTCTCAACACTTTTACTCAGTTTTAAACTCAATATGTTGACCACTACAATAAGGCAAGAAAAAATGTAAAAGGCATGGAGATGAGAAAGAGTCAGTAAAATCTCATCTCTTTAAAGAACATGATAATTTACATAGAAAATTATCAGATATTTATAAGACAACTAGTAGAACACATAAATGACTTTAACAAGGTTGTAGGTCAAAATGTCAGTATTGTAAATACATGTATATTTTGTAGGCTAATATTAAACTACTATAAAATGGAATGTAAAATAAATTATATTTACAATGAATAAAAATGTATAAAATGCTTATGGGTATATTAATCCAAACATATAAAAGTTTTTTCAAAATTATAGAACATTGCTGAGAAAAATGAAATAATATTTTAATAAATATGTATTTAAAATTCTTTATTGTTAAAATATCAATTTCCTCCAAATTGGTAGAAATTAATAGGCTGTATTAAAAATTAAATCAAAATTTGAAGATAGAAATTGATAGGTTGATTTTTAAATTAAATAGAAATTTGAAGAAACTAGAATAGCCTAAGCAATTACTAAAATGAAAAACAAAGTTGGAGAAACTTTCTACCTAATTTCAAGATTTAATCTACAGTATTCAACACAGTTTGATATTGGCTGTGATGTTGGCTAAATAACACACATTTAGAGCAGTAGAACAGAAGGAAAATTGAGAAATAGACTCATATATATGATCAGTTGATTTATGCTAAAGATAGCAAGAAAATTCTGTTTTACATAAATTAGAGATCCAAATTTCAATTTAAAATTATAGAATTCCTAGAATAAATATGTGAACAAATCTTTCTGACCTAATATTAGTATTTATTCCATTAACATTAAACATGCACTATAAAAAGTATGTATTGGATTTCAAATTTTTCTCTTTAATAGTTTTTCTTTTCAATTTTTCTCTTTCTTCAAGAAACAAATATACAAGTCACATAATACATAATTTGAATTCAATCATAAGTAAACATTAGGCAAATCCAAGTTAAGAGACATTCTAATGCAAAATTGGTTTAAATTTTTCAAAACTCTACATAGAATGCCAAAACATATTTTCCTTTTGAATGTGGAAGCAATTTTTTTAATGTTTAATTCAACGTTGTAACAGAGGTCCTAAAGAGTGAATAAGGGAGGGAAAGAAATAAAAAGTTATGAAGTTTAGAAGTAAAGAAATTAAACTTTCCATTGTAAATTACAAGATTTTACATAAAGAAATCAAAAATAATCCATAAGGAAATGATCAGGACTAATAAGTAAATTCAGCAAAGTTACTACCTCAAGTATATTTCTAAATTCCAGCATCAAAATAAATAAAGAATTGAAATAAATATACTAATTATATACCTACAAAACATAAAATTCTGATATCTAGGAAAAACGACCTATGTGCACAAGCTCCACATTACAAACACTAAAATATACATTAAAATCTGAAAAACACTGTGAAGAAAAATTCAAGGAATATCTTTTAAAAATGAAGAGCTATATTGATTTCATAGATTGCATGGATTGAAAAGCTCACTATTGTCAATGTTACCATTCTCTCCAACTTAACATATAGTTTCAACAAAATTTCAGTCAAAATTTCAGAAAGCTTTTCCCACAAATATGGACAGAAACATATGAAAATAAAAAAGATTTTAAATACTCAAATTTATGCATGTGTTTTAAAACAAAATTCAATAACTCATATAACTTAATTTCTAGATTCACCAGCTACACAAAGCTAACGTTGGCATAAAAATAGACATAGGTTGAAGGCAGAATAATTTATTCAGAAATATACCCATACACATATGGTCAATTGATTTCCAATGAAGGCACCAAGGCAATTCAATCAGAAAGGAAAAGTTATTCAACAAATGGTACTGGCAAATCAAATATTCATATTTAAAAAAAGAGACATTGACACTGACTTTAGACCAATGCTAAAATTAACCAAAAATGATTAACTGCAATGAAGAAGCTTTAGATAAAAACAACATAGCTTCATCCTTTTTAGTAGACAAAGATTTATTTAAATGCAATAAGCACTATCAAAAAATTAATAAAGTCAATGTATCAAAATTAAGTAAAACAAATTTTAAATACAAATTTAAAATTGAGAGTGGAGGCAGAGAAAAGCGGCTGAATAGAACTCCCCAGAGATCACCTCCCAAAGAAACACAAAATTGAAGAACTATTCAGTCAACAAAGCACTTTCATAAGAACTAAAAAATTAGATGGGCAATCACAGCACCTGGTTTTACCATAATATCAAGGAAAGAGGCATTGAAAAGAGTAGGAAAGACAGTGTTGCATTTCCTATACCACCCCTCCCTATCTTCCATCAGTACCGTGTGAAAAGAAAATCTGCGTTTTGAGGGGAGGGAGAATAAAGTAAATGTGGAACTTTGCATTGGAACTCCGTGCTTCCTTATCACAGAGGAACACATCACAGGGAAGAATTCTGCTGGTGCCTACAGAGGAAGCATTTAGACTACCCCTAGATTCAGAGGGGAATATTCTACCCCAGCAGAAAGATCCTGAATTCTGGCTGGCTCCACTAGCATCTGCCTAAAGAGGCCTGGGGCCCAAAATAAATTTGAGTGGTAGTAATGCCACAAGGACTGCAGTCTTTGAGTAAACCATCTCTGGAGCTGCACTGTTAGAGGCAGTGGGCTTGGGGTGAGCATTACCCATGACCAAGCTGTGGTAGTCAAGAGAGTATTCACATTACTCTCTCACAACTGCAGGCTGTGTAGCTTGGAGGGAGAGTCCTTTCATGTGGTGAAAGGAGAGGGAAGAGTACGGAGGACTTTGTCTTGCGACTTGAGTACCAGCTCAGCCACAATAAATTGCCAAGAAGTTTCCTGAAACCTCCAGTTCCAGGCCTGAGCTCCTGCATGGCATTTCTAAGACAACAACGGGACCAAAAGGAATCCACTGCTCTGAAGGGAAGAACACAGTCCCGACAGAATTCACAACCTGCTGACTAAAGAGCACTTGGGCTTGAATAAAGATCAGCAGTAGCCAGGCACTAGTCACCACAGGCCTTGGATGAGACCCAGTATTTTGCTGGCTTCAGTGGAGTGCCAGCTATGGTAGCCATAAGAGTTCTTGTGTCAATCCTCCCCCAATGTCAGTCAGCCCAGCATGGTGGGAAACTCCTTCTAATTGGGAGAAAGAGAGGGAAGAGAGTGAGAGACTGCCTGGTTATCCAGGGAATTCTGTTACCCAAGCCCATCAAGGTGATATCTCCAGGATTCAGGAAGAGTTACACCATTCCTGGGTTTAGGGTACCCATAGTGTGATATGGTTGCAGTGATCATAGGCTTAGCTCACAAAACTCAATCCCCTTGGAATATGTAGAAAGCCTTCTAAAGAAGGACAGATACAAACAAGTCCAGACTGTGAAGATAGAAACAAACACCTAACTTGCAAAGCTCAGACATCAATCAACATTCACAAGCATCAAGAACATCCAGGAAAGCATGAACTCACCAAATAAACTAAATAAGGCACCCATGAATAATCCTGAAGTTATGGAGAAATGTGATCTTTTAGATAGATAATTCAAAATAGCTGTCTTGAAGAAGTTCAACAAACTTTAAAATAATACAGAGAAGAAACTCAGAATTCTATCAGAGAAATTTAACAAGAGATTAAAATCATTTTAAAAATTAAGCAGAAATTCTGGAGCTGAAAAATACAATTGACAAACTGAAAAATGCATCAGTCAACAGTAGAATTGATCAAGAAGAAGGAATATTAATGAGCTTGAAGAGAAGTTACGTGAAAATACACAGAGAACAAAAAAAGAAAAAAAAGAATAAAGCACACCTACAGGATCTAAAAAATAGCCTCAAAATAGCAAATATAACAGTTATTGACCTTAAAGAGGATGTAGACAGAGAGAGATTGACATGGAAAATGTATTAAAATAAGTAATACTAAGAAAGATATGACTAGTTAGGTACAAGAAGTCATAGAACCCCAACCAGACTCCACCCAAGTAAGACTACCTCAAGGGCTATATTAAACTCTCAAAGGTTGAGGATACAGAAAGGATCCTAAAAGCAGCAAGAGAAGAATTCTGCTGGTGCCTACAGAGGAAGCATTTAGCCTACCCCTAGATTCAGAGGGGAACATTCCACCCCAGCAAAAAGATCCTGAATCCTGGCTGGCTCCAGGATTCTATGTTAATAACATAGAAAAAAGCTTCAATATATCTAGCAGCAAACTTCTCAATGGAAACCTTACAGGCCAGGAAAGAGTTGGATGAGATATTCAAGGTTCTGAAGAAAATAAATTAAAAAACAAAAAAAAACAAAACAAACGAACAAAAACTTCAATTGAGAACATTGTAACAAGGAAAATTAATCTTCAAACATGAAGGATAAATGCTTTTACAGACAAAACAAAAGCTGAAAGACTTTGTTAACACTAGATTTGTCTTACAAGAAATGCTAAAGAAGCTTTTCAATCTAAAAGAAAATGACATTAACAAAAAGAAACCATCTGGAGATATAAAACTCACTGATAGGCCAGGCAAGGTGGCTTACACCTATAATCCTAGCACCTTGGGAGACCAAGTCAGGAGGATCACTTGAGGCCAGGAGTTCAACACCAGCCTGGGCAACATGATGAGACACCATCACTATAAAATTAAAAAAGAAAAAAAACAGCTCAGTGTGGTGGCCTGTGCCTGTGCTCCTAGCTACTTGGGAGGCTGAGGCAGGAAGACTGCTTGAGCCCAGGAGGTTGATGCTGTAGGGAGCTGTGTTCACGCCAATGCACTCCACCTGGGTGAGAGCACAAGACTCTGTCTCAAAAAACAGGTAAATGAATAAATAAATAAACTGACTGGTATTAAGTACACACAAACACAGAATACTCTGACACTTGAATTACAGTGTGTAAACCACTCAAATCTTTAGTAGGAGAACTAAAAGACAAGTCTATCAAAAATAATAACTACAACAACTTTTTAAGAAACAAATAGTATAAAAAGACAAAAGACAGAGACAACAAAAAGTCACAAAGCACGGAGGATGGATTTAAACTATAGAGTTTCGTAGTTTTATCTCTGTTTTTGTTTTAATTTTCTGATCAGAGTTAAATTGTCAGAATAAAATAATTGGCTATAATATGTTATTTGAAAGCCTTATAGTAACTACAAAACAAAAATTTATAACAGATACATAAAAAATAAAAAGTAAGACATTAAAACATACTTCCAGAAAAAAAAATAAACAAACACTGATATATAAAGACAGAAAAGAAGAACGAAAGAAAGAATGAATGAAAGAAAGACCAACAATACAGCCATATAACAACAGAATGTCAGGAGTAAGTCCTTACTGATCAATAAGATTAAATGTGAATGGACTAAATTTTCCAATCAAAACACATAGAGTGGCTGAATAGATTAAAAAACAAGAGCCAACTATACGCTACCTACAAAAAGAAAACTCACTTCACCTATAAAGACACACATAGACTGAAAATAAAGGGATGGAAAAAGATATTCCATGCAAATGGAAACCAAAATAAGAGCAGGACTAGCTATTCGTGTATCAGATAAAATATATTTCAAGACAAAAACTGTAAAAAGTGACAAAGAAAGTCATCATATAATGATAAAGGAGTCAATTCAGCAAGAGGTTATAACAGTTGTTACTATGTATGTATCCAACACTGGAGCATCTAGATATACAAAGCAAATATTTTTAGAACTAAAGAGAGAGGGAGATCCAAATACAATAGTACCTGGGGGCTTCAAAATCCCATTTTCAATATTAGACAGATTATCCACACAAAAAACATCTATAAAGAAACTTTGGATTTAATCTGTATTATAGACCAAATAAACCTAATAGAAATTTATAGTACCTTTCATCCAGCAACTGTAGAATTCATATTCTTCTCATCAGCATATGGAATACTATCAAGGATATACCATATGTTAGGGCACAAAACAAGTCTCAAAAATTCAAAGAAAAATCAAAATCATATTAAGTATCTTGATATAGTTTGGATGTTCCCTCCAAATCTCATGTTGAAACATAATTCCCAATGTTGAAGGTGGGGCCTGGTGGGAGATGTCTGGGTCATGGGGGCCGATCCCCTATGAATGGCTTGGTGTTGTCCTAAGAATAGTGAGTTCTCATGAGAACTTGTTATTTAAAAGTGTGTGGTGCCTCCCTCCTTGCTCCCTTTTGCTCCCACACTAGCCATGTGAGACACCTGCTCCCCCTTAAATTTCCACCATGATTGTCAGCTTCCTCAAGCCTTCATCAAAAGCAAATGCTGGAGCTATGCTTCTATAACTTGAAGAACCATGAGCCAATTAAATCTCTTATCTTTCTCAGTCATCCAGATTTAGGTATTTTTTACAGCAATGCAAAATGGCCTAACACAGTAAATTAATTCCAAGGAGAAAGTTGTTACTAAAAATATACTGAAAAATCTGGAAGTGACTTTAGGACTGTGTAACAGGCAGAGGTTGGAAGAGTTTGGAGGGCTCAGAAGAAGACAAGAAGATGAGGAAAAGTTTGGAACTTCTTAGAGACTGGTTAAATGGTTGTTACAAAATGCTGACGGAAAATATGGATAATAAAGGTCAGGCTGAGGAGGTATCTGATGGAGCTATTGGAAACTAGAGTAAAGGTCACCTGTGTCACACCCAAGAAAAGAACTTGGCAGCATTGTGCTCATGTCCTAGGGATCTGCAGAAGATTGAACTTAAGAGTAATGGCTTAGGGTAACTGACAATAGAAGAAATTTTTAAGCAGCAAAGCACTTAAGATATGGCCTGGCTGCTTTTAAGCATCTACAATCAGACATGAAAACAAAGAAATGACTTAAAGGTGAAACATATGTAAAAGGGAAGCAGAGTATAAAAGTTTGAAAACTTTGCAGCCTGGCCATCTGGCAAAGAAAGAGAAAGGATTTTCAGGAGAGGAAGACAAGCAGGCTGTGAAGCAGCCACTTGCTAGAAAAATTAACATGATTAAAAGAAAGCTTAGTGTAAATATCCAAGACAATGAGAAAATGGCCTCACGGGCATTTCAGATATCTTGGCGACATCCCCTCCCATCACATAACAGAGTCCTAGGAGGAAAAAATGCTTTCAGAGACCACACATTCCTGCCTGAGCAGCCTCAGGATACTACTGCCCACATCCTGGCTACTCTAGCTACAGCTGCAGCTCAAAATCCCCAAGTACAGCTTGGGCCACAGCTCTGGAGGGTAGCCAGAAACATGGGCAGCTTTCACATGATGCGAAGCGTGTGGTTGCACAGTATGCAAGAGTAAGGAAACTTGGCAGCTTCCAGCTAGATTTCAGAGGATGTATGAGAAAACCTGGGTTCCCAGGAATAAGCCCACTGCAGAATCAGAGCTTTCACAGAGAACCTCTACTATAGCAATGCTAAGGGCAAATGTAGGGGTTGGAGGCTCCATACAGAATCCCCACTAGGACAATTTCTTACGGGAAAGAGGCTGCTGCCCTCCAGAACCCAAAATGTTAGATCTACCAGCAACTTGCATGCTGTACTTGGAAGAGCTGCAGGCTTCCAACTCTAACTTACGAGAGTAGCCATGGCGGCTGCACCTTGCAAAGCCACAGGGGCAGAGCTGCACCAATGTGCCTTTGATACAGTACATAAAGTCTAAAGAGATTTTCTGGAGCTTTAAGATTTAGTGACTACCCTGCTGGCTGTCAGACTTGCATGAGGCCTATTGCCCCTTGCTATTGGCCCATTTCTCTCTTTTGGAATGATAATGTTTACACAATACCTGTACTATCATTGTATCTTGGGAGTACATGACTTAATTTGATTTTACATGCTCCTAGGTGGAAGGACATGAATCTCAGATGAGACTTGGAACTTTGGACTTGATGCTGGGATGAGTTAAGACTTTTGGAGACTATTGGCAAATGATGATTATATTTTACAACATGAGAAGGATATGAGATTTGAGGGGCTAGAGGTGTAATATTATTGTGATTTTTTTCCCTCCAAATTTCATGTTGAAATGTAATCTCCAATGTTGGATATGGGCCCTGTTAGGAGGGGTTTGGGTCATGGTTTCAGATCTTTCATGAATGGCTTGATGCTTTCTGTCAGGCCTCTGAGCCCAAGCCTGCATGTATACATCCTGATGGCCTGAAGCAAGTGAAGAATCACAAAAGAAGTGAAAATGGCTGGTTCCTGCCTTAACTGATGACATTACCTTGTGAAATTCCTTCTCCTGGCTCAGAAGCTCTCCCACTGAGCACCTTGTGACCCCAGCCCCTGCCCACCAGAGAACAACCCCTTTGTAATTTTCCACTATCTACCCAAATCCTATAAAATGGCCTATAAAATGGACTCAGCCCACCTGCAACCAGGTGATTAAAAAGTTTTATTGCTCACACAAAAACTGTTTGGTGGTCTCTTCACACGGATGCATGTGACACTTTCCTTGCAATAGTGAGTTCTCACAAGATCTGGTTGTTTAAAAGTGTGCAGCACATCCCCCACTTGCTCTCTCTTGGCCCCACTCTTGCCCTCTTCACTTTGGCTACCATGACTGTAAGCCTCCTGAGGCCCTCACCAGAAGCAGATAATAAAGACATCCTTGTACAGCCTGCATAACTTCGAGCCAATTAAACCTTTTTTCTTTATATATTGTCCACTTTCAGGTATTTCTTTATAGTAACACCAAAATGGCCTTATACATATCTTTTCTGACCGCAATGGAATAAAACTAACAATCACTAATAATAGAAACTTTGGAAACTATACAAACATGGAAATTAAGCAGTATGCTCCTGAAAGACCATTGGGTCAATGAAGAAATCAGGAAAGAAACTGAAGAATTTTTTGAAACAAATGAAAATGAAAACACAACATACAAAAACCTACGGGATACAGAAAAAGCAGTACTAAGGGTAAGTTGTATTAGTCCATTCTCACATTACTATAAAGAATACCCAAGACCGGGTAACTTATAAAAATATATATGTTTAATTGACTCAGTTCTGCATGTCTGGGGAGGCCTCAGGAAACTTACAATCATGGCAGGAGTAGAAGCAGGCACCTTCTTCACAAGGTGGCAGGAGAGAATGAAATGTGAGCACAGGAAAAACTGCCACTTTTAAAACCATCAGATCTCATGAGACCCACTCGCTATCACGCAAACAGCATGGGAGCAACCAGCCCCATGATCCAACCACTTCTCTCCCTCCACATGTGAGGATTTCAATTCCCTCCCTCAACATGTGAGGATTACAATTTGAGATGAGATTTCAGTGGAGACAAAAATCAAACCATTTCATAAGTTTATTAAAATAAGTGTCTACATCAAAAAGTAGAGACATTTCAAATAAACAATCTAACAATGCATCTTAAAGAACTAGAAAAGCAAAAGCAAACCAAACCCAAAATTAATAGAAGAAAATAAATAATAAAAATCAGAGCAAAAATAAATGAAATTGAGACTAAAAAATTACACAATAGGTCAACAAAACTAAAAGTCGCAATTGTTTTGAAAGATAAACAAAATCAACAAACTTTAGCCAGACTAAGAAAAAAAGAGAGAAGACTTAGATAAATCAGAGATGAAAGAGGAGACATTATAACTGATACCACAGAAATTCAAAGAATCATGAGACTATTACAAGCAACTATATCCCAATAAGCTAGAAGACTGAGAAGAAACGGATGAATTCCTAGGCACATGTAGCCTAACCAAGATTGAACCTTGAATAAATCCAAAACCTGAATAGACTAATAACAAGTAATGACATAGAAGCAATAATAAATAGTCTCCCATCCAAGAAAAGCTCAGAACCTCATTGTTTCACAGCTGAATTCTACCAACCATTTAAAGAACTAATACTAATCCTACTCAAACTTGTCCAAAAAATTGAGGAAGATAGAATACTTCCAAACTCATTCTATGAGGCAAGTATTATGCTAATACTAAAACCAGACAAAGGAACCAAATAAAATAAAATTACAAGCCAATGTCTCTGATGGAAACAGATGCAAATACTATCAACAAAATACAAGCAAGCTAAATTCAATAACACATTAAAAACATCATCCATCATGACCAAGTGTCATTCATCCTCAGGAGGCAAAGATGATTCAATATATGCAAACTGATAAATGTGATACATCGTATCTGCAAAATGAAGGACAAAATCCATACGAACATTTCAATTGATGCTGGAAAAGCATTTGATAAGATGCAACATTTCTTCATGATAAAAACTCTCAAAAAATTGGGGATAGAAGAATATACCCCAACATGGCAAAAGCCATACACAACAAACCCACAGCTAGTATCATACTGAATGAGAAAAAACTGTAAGCCTTTCTTTTAAGATCTAGAATAAGACAGGGATAACCACTTTCACCACTTTTACTCAATACAGTACTGGAAGTTCCAGCCAGAGCAATCAGACAAGAGAAAGAAAGAAAAGGCATCTGAATTGGAAAGGAAGAAGTCAAATTATCCTTGTTTACAGATGACACAATCTTATACTTAGAAAAACCTAAAGACACCACCAAAAAACTATTACAGCAGATAAACAAATTCAATAAAGTTGGAGGATACAAATCAACATACAAAAATCAGTAGTATTTCCATATGCCAACAGCCAACAATCTAAAAGAAAAAACAACCAAGAAGTAATCCCACTTACAATAGCTATAAGCAAAATAAAATAGCTTGGAAAAAACTTAACCAAAAAAATTGAAAGATCTCCACAATGAAAACTATAAAATGCCAATGAAATAAGTTGAAGAGTATACACATACAGAAATGAAAATATATTCTATGTTCATGGATTGGAAAAGTCAATATTGTTAAAAGTATCTATACTATCTAAAGAAATATATAGATTCAATACAATTCTTCTCAAAATATCAATGACATTCTTCACAGAAATAGAAAACAAATAGATTCAATACAATTCTTCTCAAAATATCAATGACATTCTTCACAGAAATAGAAAGCAAAAAATCCTAAAATTTACATGGAACTGCAGAAATCCATACTGCAAAAAGACATACTGAGCAAAAAGAACAAAGCTGGAAAAATCACATTACCTGACTTCAAATTATACTACAAAGCTATAAGTAAACAAAACCACATGGTACTGGCACATAGACTAATGGAGCAGAATAGAAAGCCCAAAAGTAAATCTGCATTTAAATCCAACTCATTTTTGACAAAGGTGCCAAGAATATACATTAGGAAAAGGACAGTTTTCTTCAATAAATGGTACTGGGAAAATTAGCAATCCATATACAGAAGAATGAAACTGGACCCCTTACTTTCACTATATGCAAAAATCAAGTGAAAGTGGTTAAAGACTTAAATCTAAGACCTGAAGCTATAAAACCATGGAAAGAAAACATTGAGGAAACTCTCCAGGACATTGGTCCAAACCAAGATTTCTTAAGACCCTCAAAACACAGGCAACCAAAGCACAAATAGACAAATGTGATGATGTGTAGTTTAAAACCTTCTGTACAGCAGAGGAAACAACCAACAAACTGCACAGACAACCCACAGAATGGGAGAAAATGTTTGCAAACCATTCACCCAACAAATGTTCTGATTAATAACCAGAACATGTAAGGAACTCAATAGAAAAAAAAAATCACCTGATTAAAAATGGGTAGATGATCTGAATAGACAATTCTCAAAAGAAGACGTACAAATGGCCAAAAAATATATGAAAAAGATGTAGAACATCACTAATAGCAGAGAAACACAAATCAAAACTATGGGATATCATCTCACTCCAATTAAAATGGCTTTCATCCAAAAGACAGGCAATAATAAATGCAGGTAAGAATGCAGAGAACGGAGAAACATTTGTACCCTGTTGGTTGGAATGTAAATTAGTAGAGCCGCTATGGAGAACAATATTGAGGTTTCTCAAAAAACTATTAACAGAGCCATTGTATGATCCAGAGATCTCATTGCTGAGTATATATCTAAAATAAATTCCAAATCAGTATACCAAAGATGTATCCGCATTTCTAGGTTTACTGCAGCACTATTCACAATAGCCTAGGTATGGAATCAACCTAAGTATCCCTCAGTGGATAAATGGGTAAAGAAATGTGGCACAGACGCAGGGCACGGTGGCTCACGCCTGTAATCCCAGCATTTTGGGAGGCTGAGGCGGGTGGATCACGAGGTCAGGAGATCGAGATCATCCTGGCTAACACGGTGAAACCCCGTTTCTACTGAAAACGCAAAAAATTAGCTGGGCGTGGTGGTGGGCGCCTGTAGTCCCAGCTACTAGGGAGGCTGAGGCAGGAGAATGGCGTGAACCCGGGAGGCGGAGCTTGCAGTGAGCCGAGAACGCGCCACTGCACTCCAGCCTGGGCGACAGAGCGAGAGTCCGTCTCCAAGAAAATAAAAATAAAAAATAAAAAATAAAAAATAATGAAATGTGGCACAGACACAATGGGATAATATTCATCCATTTAAAAAAATGAAATTCCGTGTAATTTGCAATGACATGGGTGGAACACCAGAACGTTATGTTACAGAAAATAAGTCAGACACAGTAGGACAACTATGACATGTTCTCACTTATATGTGAAAGTTTAAAAAAATGACCTTGGAGCTAGAGAGTAGAATGATGGCTACCAGAGGCTGGGAAGGGGAGTGGACAGAGAGGATAAAATGGGGATGGTTAATGGGTACAAAATTATAGTTAGAGAGAAGGAATAAGATCTAGTATTTGATAGCACAATAGGGTGACTATAGTTAATAATTTATTGTATATTTTAAAAATAAGAGAATTAGAATTAGAATGTCGTGTCAAGGGGTCAGGGGAGGGAAAGCATGAAGATAAATAGCTAATGCATGTGGGGCTTAATACTTAGGTGACGGGTTGATAGGTGCAGCAAACCACCACATCACACGTTTACCTATGTGACAAACATGCACATCCTGCGTGTCTAGAACTTAAAATGTAAAAAATAAAAAAGAATTAGAATGTTGCTAAAACAACAAATAAATAAATAAATCAACGTAATGAATACCCCAATTACTCTGATTTAATCATTACACATTGTATGTATCAAATCATTACACATTGTATGTATCAAAACATTTCATATATACAACTCCCTAATAATTAAAAATAAAAAATTTAAAAATTAAGAAATTTTGCTATGAAAATAAGAGTTAGAAAAAGGTGAACCAGTTATTTTAACAATATAAAATAAACACATAAAGTATTTATAAAGTTATAAAATGGCATATAAGACAAGGAATTTATATCGATAACATAAAATGTGTTTTTACAAATCAATGTTAAAAATACATATAACTGAGTAAAAATTAAGGCTGAGGATCTGAACTTTAGGTTTTCATATCCCAAATGAAGCTATTCTCTTGGCCAAATAGCATGTGAAAATAATAAAATGATATTTCGTAGAAAAATTAAAACCATAATGACATATCAATACATACATATCAGAATGGCTAAAATAAAGACAAGTGACAGTAACAAGTATTATCTAAAGTGGTTTGAGCAAATGGAACTCTCATATATTGATGATGTACATGTACATTCAAAAGACAAATATAAATATATGTTTGGCAATATTCATGACACAGCAACTCTACCACTCCTTTAGATATATCCAAGAAAAAGAAAGCATATATTTATCAAAGACAGATGCAAAAGTGTTGATAGAACCATTATTCTTAATAAAGAAAAATTAATAGAAGTAACCCAACTGTTTATAGAAATAATTGGAGAATAAATAAGTAAATTGTGGCCCATACACACAATGGACAATTACATAGCAATAAAAAAATAACCATTTACATCAAAAAACAACATCATCAAGGATCTCACAGAAATAACGATAAAATAAGTGAAAAAAAAGAGTCATGAATAACTGTACACTCTGTGAGTTCATTAAAACCTGGAAAACTAACACATGATGATAGAAATAGGAATGATGGTTAGTTACTTTAAGTGAGAGGCATTGAACAGAAAAGAGCCTTACAGCTTTCTGAAGTGTTGAAAATATTCTACAAGTGATTTATGTGGTAGCTAAATAGGCTAAATACATTGATTTGTATACTGAAGATATGTGCATATTAATATATGTATGCTATATCTCATTAAAACATTTTTAAAAGCAGAAAGCAAAATAAGGGTTCAATCTGTGACTTTTTGTATAAGAGAAGGATAAAAATAATGATGCATATTTTATTTTTAGTGCTGTTATTATGAAACACAATCACATATAAAATATTAATTGAAATGTTGGCATAGTGAGAGAGAAGAAATCAATTAAGAATGGGTGTGGAATGAGGCTCCTTGTATAGTTTTATATACTTTTGATTTTTGAATCCTGTGAACACATAATTCTAAAAACACTAAATTTAATTTTAAAATTTCTAAATATAAATTATAGGCTCAGAGCTTTTTTTTTAAAAAAAGTATTTTTTATGCACAGATTTTTTTTATTGGGTACTTGAGTATGCAAACATATTTTCATCCCATCTCCTGTAAGTTATCTTTACTCTATTTCAAATTTGAAAATGAAAATTGTGCTGAGCTCTGCTTGGATGTAATTATGATGCTGTGAACCCCAAATATCTGAGACAGATCTCAGTCAATTTATTTTGCCAAAGTTAGAATGTGTGCCCATGACACAGACTCAAGAGGTCTTCGCGACATGTGCCCAAGAGAGTTGGGGCACAGTTTGGTTTTATACAATTTAGAGAGACAATAGACCTCAATCAATATATGTAAGATGTACAATGGTTCCGTACAGAAAGGTGGAACAACTCGAAGCAGGAGGGGACTTCCAGGTCATAGGTAGGTTAAGAAGCAAAAAGTTGCTTCTTTTGAGTTTTTAATTAGCTTTTTCAAAGGAGGCAATCAGATATGCATTTATTTCAGTGAGCAGAGGGATGACTGAGTTGTCTGTCCTTTGTCCACAAGGAAATTCTTGTGAGGGAGGTATGTAGCTTTTTTATCTTAGTAGCTATCTTTTTAAGGAATAGAATGGAAGGCATATTTGCCCTCAACAGTTCCCAGCTTGACTTTTTCCTTTGGCTTTGTGATTTCAGGTGTCCGAGATTTATTTTCCTTTTACAATGCTGTATTTTGTTCTGCTTTGTTCATCTCTACCCAGCCATCTTGGTGCGCATTATGCCACATATCTGCCAGAGGTGGGAAATGCATAGATGTTATGCAATCAATCTCGATACAACTAACATCAGAACTTTAGGTTTTTATGTTATGACTGAAATACTTTGGGGAATGAAAGAAGGTAACTTAAATGGCTTGGTCACCAGTTCTAAGATGGTCCCCAGTGATTCCTGGTATTCATGTCCTTGTGCCATCCCCCCACCAACCCAACAACACTGTACCAGGGCTGTTCTGTGTCATCAGTAGCAGTAGCATAAAGTAGAGGTGATAGGATATCACTTTCAAAATCAGGTGATGGAAAGACACAGCTTCCACTGTGGTGTATGTTCTACCTCTGTCTCTCTTGCTCATTCTTGAATCATTAGCTCTATATAGTCTTTGATGGCATATAGTTAGTTCTCTCAAAAATATAATATCCACTAAATATTTTGAATAAATGAAAAACATTTTGCACAATAAAAATTAAAAGGTTTATATATTTTAATAAAAATATAATTATTAGAATTTAAAATGTGGGGGGTGGGTGGGTGTGTTGTGTGGGAGGGTTAAAATGTTATTCTAGAACCCAGAATCTTTTTTTTTTTTTTTGAGACAGAGTCTCGCTCTGTTGCCCAGGCTGGAGTGCAGTGGCATAATCTCAGCTCACTGCAACCTTCGCCTTCTGGGTTCAAGCAATTCTCCTGCCTCAGCCTCCTGAGTAGCTGGGATTACAGGCATGTGGCAGCACGCTCAGCTAATATTTGTATTTTTAGTAGAGACAGGATTTTGCTATGTTGGCCAGGCTGATCTCAGGTGATCCGCCTGCCTTGGCCTCCCAAAGTGCTGGGATTACAGGTATAAGCCACCGCACCCAGCTGAACCCAGAATCTTTTTAACAGAATTAAAGATGTTGGAATAATAACTTTTCTGGAAGAGAAGATAACTGTGCTGCTTATTTTTTATATACTTTTCGTGTTTTCATTTAGTGAATGTTTTTGCACACTTTGAAAGTACCTGACACTTTTTGGGATCTTGGAGATGTAAAGATCAAAAGACATTCCTCACTTTTGGAAGCTCTATCTAGCAGAGTGATTACTTCTATGCCATGCCTATCAGCACCTCCCACTGGAGGACCCTTGCTTCTCTTCTCCATCACATTCCCTACTGCTAACATGGAGCCATATGAATGGGCATGGAATGAGAGAAAACTTTGTGAGAGGCTCACTTTTTAGTACTAAGACTGGAACTTGAATCTAGAACTGTCTTATTTCACAATTCATGTATTTTCTTGTTTCTGTTATGCGGCTCCATATTATAAAGAATATCTCTGAGACACATATTCAATTAGAAAAAAGAAAATCAGAGTATTTATAAGCTGTGTCTATCAATGAAACCTTCCAAATATTTATCATTTATTTTGTACTAACAGATGTCATAGTCTTGCCTTTTTCTTCATGTATTTATCAGAACCTAGAGCAGCTCTGTTAGGTTTATTTATCCTTCCAATGGATCTCCGGCAATCACATGTCTCTGATGATAAGCTGGTCTATATACTGGGGATAATTGAAAATAATAAAAATTTTGAAGAACAAAGGAGTCCCTGGAAACCAGAGACACCCTACAGCAGTAGGCAACCACACTTAGTCAGATTTAAATCACAAAGACCTCATTAGAATGTCCTTGTTCTGCTGTAGTTAACATTTGATTAGGTGGGTGCCTGGAGTTACTGCCTTTCTTAATTAAATCACACTCTACTTTTACCCACCCCCAGGAAAAAGAGAAAAGAAAAGATGGATTCAGCACACTCCCCTTCGAATGCTAATTACTGTAAGCAGTGAAAGTCCTAAATCAGGAGGTTCATTCAGCTGGCTGCCCCATCCGTGAGGAAGACCCTGCTCACTTTTACAAGTGAAGTCAGCTCTATTGTGTCTCTAATAATAGGCACAGATGTTGGGCCCGCCTTTCTCTGAGCGACTTTTGGCTAATAACTACCGTCAATGTGTCCCAATTGCACCTGTTCAGCATTTTAAAATGAATTAGTGTGCTTGATTGCCTCCAAAAATCTTGTCCACTTTTGTCAACCTGATTATACTGCCACAATGCAAACCGATTATATGAGCGGCAGCCATTCAGCAAGCTGGAAGGAGGCCAACCCTACCAGCAGCCTAAGCGTTTTTATAGTTTTTGTTGTTGTTATTCTTAATGATTGCCTGACTTTAGAGAGGTCTTGAATTAATAACCACACAAGATGGCTCTCACTGGCAGTCAGGTTGGAAAAGTCACCTAAGGTGGATCCACGTAGTAGTAAGGATGGGATGGCTAACAAATCAGAGCATGCCACGCCAAGGTTGTCGGGAATGATGTTAAATTATCTCAGCTAGGGAGCTGAGATCTTGAAGGACACATTACTAGGAAAGACACGCAGATAGTCAACAAGATAGATAAGCTACAAAGGACGTGCCCCTCTTCTCTGCAGTGCCAGGCAGCCGTAGAAATTCTAAGACCAATTCAAGGACCTGCTTTTATTTTAAAAACTATGTTTTTTTTTAAATATCTCTGTTCTCTTCTGTTACATATACCATGCTAATTTCACTTTCAGTTAGGATAGAAAAAATTTAAAAAGATATTAATGTGGACATATAGAACATTTGTTTACTGAGTGTCTAAATCTCTCTACCTACTTAAAACTCAACTAATACCCCAAGCCTGGGAAATAATTAAGGGAGTTATCATAAAAATATACAACTGTTTTTTAAGCAAGCATTAAAAGTGATGTTCAAAAAAAATTGAAGGCATGGGTAAAATCTTATTGTCATGTTTTTGATTAATTCCCCAGCCACCGCTTTGGTGCCAGCCAGGCACAGAGTAGAAATTCAGTGGCATATATTGAATGAATGAGTACATAATTGAATAAAGAGATGAAATATAATACTAAGTGAAAAACTATAGTCTAAATTGCATAATTAGGAGGATCTATATAAATATTTATAAAAAGTGTTGCAAGGAAATATCAACCAAATGCTATTAGTAGAGACGCAATGAGTGGATTATAATATTATTGCTATGTTTTTCTTCTTACTTTTTTGTATTTTCTAAAATAAAATTCTAAAGTTTTTTTTTTACAATGCTTAAAAAATAAAATAAGCTTACTGATGTATTTAAGTTCCTTATAGATTCTGAACATTAGACCTTTGTCAGATGCATAGTTTGTGAGTACTTTCTCCTATCCTGTAAGTTGTCTGTTTACTCCCTTGAAACTTTCTCTTGCTATGCAGAAGCTCTTTCATTTAATCAGGGCCCATTTGTCAATTTTTGCTTTTGTTGCAATTGCTTTTGAGGACTTAGCCATAAATTCTTTGCCAAGGCCAATATCAAGAAGAGTATTTCCTAGGTTTTCTTCAAAGATTTTTATAGTTTGATGTCTTACATTTAATTCTTTAATTCATCTTAATTTTTGTATATGGTAATAGGTAGGGGTCCAGTTTCACTCTTCTGCATATAGATGGCCGGTTATCCAGCACCATTTATTGAATAGGGAGTGTTTTCACCATTACTTATTTTTATCCACTTTGTCAAAAATCAGATTGTTATGGGTGTGCAGCTTTATTTCTGTGTTCTCTCTTCTGTTCCACTGGTCTATGTGTCTGGTTTTGTACTAGTGCCATTCTGTTTTGGTTACTGTAGCCTTGTAATACAGTTTGATGTCAGGTAATGTGAATGCATCCAGTTTTGTTCTTTGCAGCAAAGGACATAAACAGGTACTTCTCAAAAGAAGACATATAAGTAAATGGTCAACAAATACATGAAAAAAATGCACATTATCACTAATGCAAATCAAAACCACAATGAGATATCCTCTCACACCAGTCTGAATATCTTTTGTTAAAAAGTCAAAAATAACAATGTTGCTGAGGCTGCAGGGATAAGAGAACACTTATAAAGTGTTGGTCAGAATGTAAGTTAGTTCAGCCACTGTGGAGAGCAGTTTGGAGATTTATTAAAGAGCTAAAGAGTTGAACTACCATATGACTCAGCAATCTCATTACTGGGTATATACCCAAAGGAAAATAAATTGTTCTATCAAAAAGTTACATGTACTCATTTGTTCATTGCAGTGCTATTCACAATAAAAAGACATGGAATCAACCCAGGTGCCCATCAATGGTGGATTGGATAAAGAAAATGTGGTGCAAGTATACCATGGAATACTAGGCAACCATAAAAACGAAATGAAATAATGTCCTTTGCAGCAACATGGATGAAGCTCGAAGCCGTTACCTTAAGTAAACTAACAAGTAATACAGAAATGGAAAACCAAATACCGTATGTTCTTACTTATAAGTAGGAGCTAAATATTAGGTATACATGGCCATAAAGATGGGAACAACAGACTCTGGGGAATACAAGATTGAGGAGGCAGAGAAGGGGGCAAGGGCTGGGAAGCTATCTATTGGGTACTAGGCTCACTACCTAGGTGACTGATTTATTCATACTCCTAACTTCAGCATCACATAACATACATTTGTAACAAACTTGCACATATACCAGCTGAATCTAAAAAAAAATTGAAAAATAGCAATAAAATAAAAAATAAAATAAGCTTTAGGAGGAAAAAAAGTATCTTTATACTTGGGAAGTAATGCACAAAGCTGAAAATCTTCCCTGGTCTCTGCCAGTATTTGCTAAAAGAAAAGTATCTGCACATAATTCAAAACTCTACTAATAAACAATGGAATTATAGTACCAAATCATTCTTTTTTTTTTTTCCTGAGACAGAGCCTCACTCTGTCACCCAGGGTGGAGTGCAGTGGCACCATCTTTGCTTACTGCAACCTCCACCTTCTGGATTCAAGTGATTCTTGTACTTCAGCCTCCCAGTTAGCTGGGATTACACGCCTGGCTAATTTTTGTATTTTTAGTAGAGGCGGGGTTTCACCATGTTGGCCAGGCTGGTCGCAAACTTCTGACCTCAGGTTATCTGCCCACCTTGGCCTCCCAATGTGCTGTGATTACAGGTGTGAGCCAACACACCCAGTCCCAAATCATTCTTAAAGTGTCATCATCTGTCAGTACATCCTCATACCTGTTAAAGTATGCGCCTACCAACAGACAAAATGGACTCCTCGTGGCTAATATTCTCAGAGTTAGAACAAGGAGGCCATGGCTGGATGAGGGAGAGTCACCTACTCTGTATTCTCAGGAAGATCTTGTAAAAGTGTCAAAGGACTTCCCTTTCTACAATCAAGCCAAACCAGCTCCTGTTGTCAGTGCTGAGCTAGACCATGGCTGGAAATGCCCCCCTGACCACCCACAGGTCACCTGGCGCCAACCCACTGGCTACCTGGAACCAGCCCATTAAGAGAGACTGACAATTTGGGGCTTAGAGGTCATCATTCAGACTCTTCCTCGCTCCCCCACCTGCTCTCCCCTGCCCTGTGGTTTAGCCTTTATAATTCTGCACTCTCCAACCCCCAACACCACCACCCCCACCTGCAGAGCACACTTTCATTCTACACCAGAGGCTGTGTCTACCCAGTCTACAGATAGTTTATTATGGAAAATACAGCTCTCCCTTTCTTTTTCCCAAAGATCTTACAGCAACAAGAATGGGATCCCAAGTGGCCCCCAGTTCATTCCTGCAGGATCAAGCCCAGCACATGGAGCTCAGTTGCCTTCCTGGATGCCCTGAGGAGGAATCAGAGAATCCCTCTGGGACCCAAGGTCTCCTGTTTTGAGGATAAGGTCTCAGAGACTATTTTCTTCAGGGAGCCTGCCCATGTGGCTACACAGGGGACCCATTTGTGTGAACAAGTTGCCCTTTGTGGGGCACATATGCTTCTCAGATATCCTCTCACTTCAGTTTTGTGAGGACGTGCACTTTGGTTACACCTGAAGAGACACCTTCATAACGTGAGTGCCGTGGGGAACCTGGGTTCCAAGGGAATGGTCCCTGACTGGCCACCATCAGGTATTTCCACAGCTCACGCTCTGACCAACCACCATCAGGTACCCTGGTGGTTTTTCAAATTTGAAATTTAAAGATTAAGGCTAGATAAAAATTGACCTAGAGATCCATCCAAATTGCTCTAGTTACACATGAAATTAGAACAAAGAAGAGTATGAACTTCTCAAAAATAACTTCTTGTCTCAGCCCTCCCACTTGGGTAACAGTCCTGAGTATTGTTCAGCCTGTCACTCACACTCCATGACAATGAGGAAGCCTTCCCTAAGCCCCTACGGTTTTGGTTTTGTTGCTGTGAGCAGGATTCCAAAGCTACTCTGCTCTTTCAGAAGCCACAGTGAAGGGAACCTAGGACCTGGCAAGCCAGTAGAAGAGCAGGAATCCCTTCCCAGTCAGGCTCTCAGCCGGTCTGTGAAATCCAGTTGAAAAGGGAGTTAAATCGCTGTTTGCCTCCTCTGCAAAATTTGCATTAATGGGAGAAAACCATCTGTGTGAAGAGTCTTGGGTGCAACAGCTCTGCTGTGCTTGTTAGTACTGTTTAGTATGAAAAATCTTATTGTTTAATCTGTTTCCATATGAGGAAGGTCCTTGTTTCCTCTTCACCTTTCATCATGATTGTAAGTTTCCTGAGGCCTCCCCAGTTTTGTGGAACTGTGAGTCAATTAAACCTCTTTCCTTTATAAATTACCCAGTCTCGAGTATTTCTTTATAGCAATGTGAAAATGGACCAATTTAAATTGGTATCACAGAGAGTGGGGCACTGCTATACAGATACCTGAAAATGTGGAAACAGCTTTGAAACTGGATAATGGACAGAGGCTGAAACAATTTGGAGGGCTCAGAAGAAGACAGGAAGATTTGGGAAAGTTTGGAACTTCTGAGAAACTTGTTGAATGGCTTTGAACAAAATGCTGATAGTGATGTGGACAATGAAGTCAAAGCTGAAGTGGTGTCAGATGGAGATGAAGAACTTCTTAGGAACTGGAGTAAAGGTAATTCTTGCTATTCTTTAGCAAAGAGACTAGTGGTATTTTGCCCCTGCCCTAGAGATCTGTAGAACTTTTAACTTGAGGGAATTGATCCGAAATTGGAACTTATGTTTAAAAGGGAAGCAGAGAATAAAAATTGGGAAAATTTGCAGCCTGACGATGCAATAGAAAAGAAAAACCCATTTTCTGGAAAGAAATTCAAGCTGGCTGCAGAAATTTGCATAAATAACAATGAGACAAATGTTAATTGCCAAGACAATGGGGAAAATGTCTCCAGAGCATGTCAGAGATCTTGACAGCATCCCCTCTCATCACAGGCCTGGAAGCCTCAGGGGGAAAAATGGTTTTGTGGGACTGTTCCCAGCCCCTCATGCTCTGTGCAGCCTCAGGACTTGGTGCCCTGTGTTGCAGCTACTTCAGCTCCAGTCATGGCTAAAAACGACCAAGGTATATCTCAAGCTGTGGCTTCAGAGAGCACAAGCCCCAAGCCTTGGCAGCTTCCTTGTGGTGTTGGGCATGTGGGTGCACAGAAGACAAGAGATGAGCTTTGGGAGCCTCCGCCTAGATTTCAGAGGATGTATGGAAATGTCTGGATGTCCAGACAGAAGAATACTGCAGGGGCAGATCCCTCATGGAAAAACTCTATTAGGGCGATGCAGAGGGGAAATGTGGCATGGGAGCCCCTACAGAGAGTCTCCACTGGGGCACTGCCTAGTGGAGCTGTGAGAAGAGGGCCACCGTACTTCAGATCCCAGAATGGTAGGTCCACCAACAGCTTGCACCCTGCACCTGGAAAAGCCACAGGCACTCAATGTCAGCCTGTAAAAGAGTTGCCCAAGGCCATGGGAGCCCACTCCTTGCATCAGCCTGCTTCAGATGTCAGACATGGAGTCAAAGGTCATTTCAGAGCTTTAAGATTTAATAATTGCCCTGCTGGTTTCAGAGTTTCATGAGGCCTATGGCCTCTTTGATTTGGCCAATGTATTTAATTGAGAATGGGAACATTTATCCAATGCCTGCACCCCCATTTTATCTTGGAAGGAACTAACTTGCTTTTGATTTTAGAGGCTCATAGGTAGAAGGGACTTGCCTTGTTTCAGATGAGACTTTGGACTTGGACTTTTGAGTTAATGTTGGAGTGAGCTAAGATTTTGGGGGATTGTTGGAAAGACATGATTGGTTTTGAAATGTATAAAATACATGAGGTTTGGGAGGGCCCATGAGTGGGATGATATGGTTTGGCTCTGTGTCCCCATTCAAATTTCATCTTGAATTGTAATCCACTCAAGTTGAGGGGGAGACCTGTAATCCCGTGTCTGGAGGGGAGGTGGTTGGATTATGGTGGTGCTTTTCCCCATGCTGTTCTTATGATAGTGAGTGAGTTTTCATGAATCTGATGTTTTTTTAAGTGTGTGACATTTCCCTTGCTTACACTTTTCTCTCTTGCCATCATATGTAGAAAGTTCTTGCTCACTCCTTAGCTTCCACCATGATTTTAAGTTTCCTGAGGCCTCCCCAGCCATGTGCAATGGTAAGTCAATTAAACCTCTTTCCTTTATAAATTATCCAGTCTCAGATATTTCTTTATAGCAGTGTGAAAGCAGACTAGTACAGTAGCCATTGCTTTAATTGCACTTCATCTTCAGAATCATACTGGTAGAGACATGTTTCATCTCCTGTTACAATTTTATAAATTTATTTATATATTTATCTATATCTGTATCTATATGTTTTATTTTAAGGAATTGATAAATCACAATTGTGCGGGCTGGCAGGTCCAAAAAATCTGCAGAGCAAGCTAGCAGCCTGCAAACTCAGGTAAGATTGATGTTTCCATCTTGGGTATAAAATCTGCAGAGAACATTGGCAGGCTGAAAGCTCTGGTTTATTGTTTCTTATTCTCCAGGAAATGTGTTTCTATTCTTAAGGCCTTCATTGATTGTCTGAGGCTCACTCATATTGTCAAAAAGAATCTCCTTTACTTAAAGTCAACTGATTGTAAATGTTAATTACACGTACAAAATACCTTCACAGTAACCTCTAGATTAGTGTTTGACCAAACAACTGGACCCCTTGCCTCAGCCAACTTGACACATAAAACTAACCATTACACTTATTCATTTTGTTTCTTATCCTGTAAATATTTTCTCTGCTCTTCACTTGCTTCAGATCATGGAGACAGGAATCACTTCTTATTAACATCTATGTCTTCAGTAAAAAGGACAGAATTCTGCCTAGAACAAATGCTTAAAAATTTTAGATGACTAGATGGATAAAGGGTTGGATGAATAGATTGATGGATAAATGGATGGAATAAGGGAAGAAGAGAAGGAAGGAAGCGAGGAAAGATAGAGGAAAGGAAAGTTTAAATTCCTTGTTTCTATAGTAATCTCTTCCTTACTAAATTCTTATACTTTTGTTTATATCACAACTCATGACTGATCTAATGCTGGCCATTTGGCAGTTTATTTTTTTCCAAATAAAAATTTAACTCTGCTAAATTTTTTTTCTGCAAATCTTTACATATATTCAGAACCTAGCAAAGCAATAGAAACATAAGTAAACCAATAATTATTTATGAGATTATTCTAAAATTTAACTTTTTAAAAAAATAATAAAGCATTTGCATATACATGGCTGTTCATCAAAAACTTTCAGATGCATCTTCAAATTTTTACATTTCCATGATTAAGGTCTTATTCCTTTTCTCACTTAACAGTAACAGAAACTAGAATTCCCTAATGGTGTGTGGTTTCACTATGTGCTGTTTAGTGTGCTAATGGTAGACTGTATCATCTTGGATAGGACATAAGTCCTCATGTAATGAATTAAAAGCATGGAACCATTTTCACTTAGCACCCTCCTCCTAACAGTCTCCAACTGGAAAGCTCTTCACTTAATCCAAAACTAGGGACCTTGATCTCCCGTATGGCCCATGTTCCACGGGATGGGACAGGGGCTCAGATGTTCCCCATAGACAAGGAATGAATCTCTAGGCTGGCCATTCCCAGATTCCCTAGCTTGGAATACACATTCAGGTGCATCTGCCATACAGGGTCATTCTCGGGGTATGCTTAAGTTACTGTTATAAGGTGCATTTATACCAGGCTTCACTAATAGCTTCGACAAAATCCTCTCAGCTGCCACTCACCAACTGGTTATAAACCTTCTCCTACATTTTGGGTTTCTATTACTCTAGCATCCACTTCCAGGGACTATTGGCTATAGTGCTGGCTATCCACAACTGTATAACAAATTATCCCAAAAGTTGGTGACTTAAGACAAGAATAAACATTTATTATTTTACAATATTTCTGTATTTCAGCAATTCAGCAATGACTAGACATGGTGGTTCTGGCTTGTATTATTTCAAGAAATTGTAATAAAGATGTTGGCTCAAACTATAGTCATTAGAAGTCTTAGCTGGAAGACCCACTTTCAAGACAAATCACTCGGGTGGCTGACAGGGTGTGCTGGACCACTTCATAGGCACCTTGAGAATCTTCATGAGATGGCAGCTGGCCTACATTGGAGTGAGTGAATCAAGAGGAAGCAAGGCGAAAGATGCATCAAATGCCTTTGGTGACTTCTTCCTAGGAGCCACATGCCACCATTTCCACAGTATGTTCTTGGGTGCACAGATCATCACTATGTAATGTAAGAGAAAAGCATAAAAGACTTGAATGCCAGGAGGTGAGGATTCTAAAGGCCAGCTTTGAGGCTTCCTGCAACAGATGTCTCATGTCTCACTCTTTCTTTGGAGAACAGAAGCAATGGTAAGAAGAACTCATAAGTGGAAATATAATGTTTTGCAAGAATTCCACGAGGGGAGTATATGCATTTAGCAATATAAATTTTTGTTTATGTTCTTCTGGTAGTTTCTCTGTTTCATTTTCTTCATTCAGTAAGAATATCAGCTTCATTCTCTTCACCCCCATGTGGATATCATGGGAAATAATAAAATTTATATGCAAGTAATCCTGGCTTTTGCTTACCAACATCTTAAACTTCAGAGATGCAAAAACGTATGAAGTCTGTCTTGAAAAAAATAGGAAAATATCAGATTCCTCTATATCTAAATATTGCTGTCATATATATACTATCTTGGAAGTGGCAAGACCCCTGACAGAAAAATATTTTATGTTCAGTCCAGAATGATGTGAGCACAAGAGTTTCTAGTGTTCCAGTCTAGCACAGAAGCCAAAGAGAAATTCCCAGGCTCGAAGTAAAACTAGCAGTAGACAGCTGCCAGAACTGGAAACACTAAGGGGACAATGGCAGAAATATCTAAAATCTAACCTGTGTAGCTTGATGCTTAAGGATGAGAGAAACCACTTTTTTAATGTCTCTGTCTAAGACTCTGGTTCAAGTGGAGATACACACTCAGATATTTAATTTGCCCAATAGAATGGGAACTCAAAGTATAAAATTAAACTGATCAGCTGAAAATAATTATATTTGTTGCATATTGTTCAAGTTCTGTTCATAAGTACAATGACTACATGAGTTCCACCTCAAAGAATGTACTATATCAGTTGGGCACATCCTATTAGACTTCTGTATTTTAAGGTAGCTCCAGGTCTCTACATAATGAAGGCAGTTAACTTATTTCAAAGATTCTTCATTTTGATAAAACGGTTCATCACAAACAATTACCTACATATTAGAAAAATTTGCCAATTTCCTATATGATACCAGATTCATCTAGACAACCATATAATTTCTTTTCCTATAGAATTTTATAATGTCCTATTTTCTGGGATAATATTATGACTAAAAAGGTCTGAAAGAATTGTTGACTTCATAAAGAAACTACTCCCTTGTCCTGAAATATTCTCTATCTTTCAAGCTCCTATTTGTGGACCCCCTCAACCATACTATCCTCCTCAATTCTTCTTATTATAATCCAGCAATTTCCCTTCTGTGCTTCCATAACTTTTTTTGTTTCACTTACTGGTTTTGTGAGCTTTTGTCTGTGTGGTTTTTTTTGTCTATGTCTTTATCTTCTTGAAGTCACAATCTGTCTTATTTTCCTGTCTATAGACAGGAGCAGTGACTCAACCAAAGAAACACCTGAATAAACTATAATTTATTAAATTAAAGCAAAAATATGAAATTGGCACCCTCAGCACACCGCCTTTTAAAAATCATAACTGTGATATCTCCCTTCTCTCCTTTCTTGTTCTCTCTTCTTCCCTCTCCACATCATCACTGCTCCTCTACACCTCCTACACTTATGCATGACCTCATTGAAGACACATTTGCTCATTCAAACTGAAAGTCTGCTCTCAGGAAAAGCTCCAGTATGAATAACCTCCATCTTTGTGGGAAAGCAAGTCATCTACCAATCCTAAAAGGATATACAATGCAATCAGACAATTGTAGATTCAAGATCTCTCTCAACATTTGCCAGACATCTGACCTGCAACAAATTATTTAATCTCTTGCCTTCATTTTCTGGCCTGTAAGGGCAATGTGATAATGCCAATTTCAGAGGGTTGCCTAAGTGATTTATGAAGAATCATTACAATGCTTAGCTGAGAGAGCAGGCTGTGTTGTACAGTTGACTTTCGGGAGACATACAGAGCATGATGATAACTTTCCAGTGTTGGTGGGGGAAACCTCTTCCTGAATTATCCCTGAAGTCCAGTGTGTTATATTCAGGACTAGCTGCTATGGTGAGGAATATAGCTAGACTATTTTCTCTCGTCTTTCCCTCCTTCAAGAGGATCTTCAAGTAGCTGAGAAAGTACAATCGGAGAGAGTAACACATTGTGCTCAAAAGTACTTCTCCCACTGAGATCTCAAATCACATATGAAAGGAGGGAAACCAAGTCCCACCATAAACTTCACAGCCATAGGCCCCGAAATCCTCTGCCAGATTCATATAAAATTAAGGCAAGAACTAGCACTAAAGCTCCCATTTCTACCTCATCCCAATTTCCTCAAGCTGCTCCAAGTAAAGCTATGCTTTTGGAAAACACCCCATGAATTCACTGATTCAGTTTTATGCAGCTATCCAAACACTGAGCTTAATTTTGTTTACTTTAAGAAGAGGGAAAATAGCCTCCAAAGGTAGTAAATCAAGTAAAATTATTTCAGTTACCAAGTCCTTCTCTGTGAAACTCAAAGTCAGCAGTTGAAATGATCAACCTCTTAAAAATAATTAAAAACAGACATCTGGAAAATACTAGTAACTGCAGCACTCACAGTGCCAGAAACATATTCCATGAATAACTAAGTCTTCATTTTTCAAAAAATATATATTTTTTATTTTATTTTAAACAGAAGCTTATCACCCATGAACATAAAACACGAATGTCTAATAAAATTTACTTTTAAAAAATTTCAGCAAGTTAATGTCAACACATGTTATTAATTTTTGCTATGAAGCCATTCTTAATGGGGAGTCTAGAAGCATGGCCAACCAGAGTTTAATGAGCTAGTGGCTGTTCAATAGCACATGCACCACAATGAGACCAGATGGACCATTACATTTCATCCTCCACATTCTTTTTTGGAATGTGAAAATATTGTCCCATATATCTCTGGCACACCTCTAAATTTCCATAAAATTCTTCTTTAGGTCATATCAATGCACCTTCATATCATCTCTAGAACAAATATTAATCTTGGTCACAATCTTGGATCATTATCATCCAGCAGCCTGTGAGCTGAAGCACCTCTGCCATTCATTCTACTTTATTTCAAAGAACAACAACCACAACATCAACAACAATACATGTATACCCAGCTTCCACATCAACCTGCGGATCCAGCCTCCAGACTGGTCACAAAGGTCCATGTTGCAGGCTAGCTTCTGTGGCTCCAGGGACAAGGCCAGTGCCCACAATACCAGGCTCCATGCCTACTGCAGCATCAGGCCAGGCCAGGCTCCTACCCAGTCCCTGTGGCCTAAAACATCAGTAGATCCAGGATCCAGGTCTGCTCCAGCAGACCTAGGGTTCAGGGCCACTCCAATAGATTCATGTGTTAGACTGACCCCACAGGCAAAGGCTTCAGAACTCCCTTTGCATACTCAGGCGTCGGTCCAGCCATTGTGGACTTAGGCTCTAGACATGTCCCAGTGGACTTAGGCACCAACCCCACTCCAGTGCCTGGCCAGCCACTGTAGATTCAGGGTCAAGACTCACTTCAGCATGATGTTAGCCCTCGGGGACCCAGGCTGCAGGCCAGTCCCCACAGATACATGCTCTGGGCCTGCTCACTGGGATCTAGGCTCCAGGTCCACTTCCAAGAAGCCAATCAATAAGTCCATTCCTGGGAATCCAGGATCCAGGGGCATTCCCCTGGACCTATAAACCAGGCCTGCTGGCCTACAACACCAAGATAGACTGCCTGAGAACTCTAGCAGCAATCCACCCTTGGACCATGCCAGACAGCCTGCCAAAACCTCTGGGCAGGCTGACTGGAGAAGGTTTTGAAGACAAAGCCAATCTGCAATAAAAAGGAATAAGTTCCCACTTCTTATAATGCACAGACACCAGCCAGGCGTGGTGGCTCATGCCTGTAATCCCAGCACTTTGGGAGGCAGAGGCGAGTGGATCATGAGGTCATGAGTTCGAGACCAGCCTGACCAACATGGTGAAACCCCATCTCTACTAAAAATACAAAAAGTAGCCAGGCGTAGTGGTGCATGCCTATAATCCAAGCTACTTAGGAGGCTGAGGCAGGAGAATCGCTTGAACCAGGAAGCAGTGGTTGCAGTGAGCCAAGATCGTGCCATTGCACTCCAGCCTGGGCAACAGAGGGAGATTCTGTCTCAAAAAAAAAAAAAAAAAAAAACCCACACAGATAACAATTCACAGCAACAAGGACCAAGAACAATCAGGAAAATATGACACAACCAAAGAAACAAAATAAATCATCAATAATTGACTCTAAAGAAATGGAGATACATAAACTGCATGACAAACAATTCAGTTGTTTAAAGGAAGCTCAGCAAGCTTTAGTAAAATACAGAAAAACAATTCGATTAAATCAGAAAAACAATAAGTGAACAAAATTAGAAACTTACCAGAGAGATTGGAATAATTTTAAAACCTCAGAAATTCTGGAGCTAAAAATTATAATGAACAAAATGAAAAATGTAATCAATAGTAGAGAGACTAAACAGCAGAAATAATCAAGCAAAAAAGAGAATCTGAACTTGAAGACAGATCATTTGGAAATATATAGTCAGAGAGGAAAAAGAAAGGATAAAAAGTCATAAAAAAGCTTACAGGGCTTGTGAGAAGGCATCGAAAGGGCATCTGTCTTAAAATTCTAAGAGTTCAAATATATATATAAGAGAAATAAAGAAATAGAAAACTTATTCAAATAAATAACAGAAACTTTCCAAATATAGGGAAAGATATAAAACATCCAGGTAGAGAAAGGTCAAATATCTCCAATCAGATTCAATTCAAACAAGATTACAATGAAACACATTGTAAAAAAACTGTACAAAATCAAAGACAAAGAAAGCAGCACTAAAAAAGAAGAAATCCCATATAGCCTTATGAATCCTATAAGGCTAGTAGCAGATTTCTCAGCAGAAATCTAACAAGCCAGGAGAAAACAGAATAATCTAGTCATAGTGCTGAATCAAAAAACAAAAACAAAAACTGCCAACCGAGAATATTTCATCTGCAAAGCTGTCCTTTAGAAATGAAGGAAAGGTAAAGACTTTACCAGACAAACAGAAACTGAAGGAGTTCATCACCACAAGACCTGTCTTATAAAAAATGCTAAAGGGAAGAAAACAACACTGGTTAGTAACATGAAAACATATGAAAGTATAAAACTCAGTGGTAAAGGCAAGTATACAGTCAAATTCAGAACATTATAATACTGAGATGGTGGTGTGTAAATCACCTATATCTTTATGATAACGATTAAAAGAACAACATAAAAATAATAATAGTTGCCATAAATTACTAAGAAATAGACAATAAAATAAGATGTGACTTATGATATCAAACATAAAATGTGGTGGATGGAATAAACATGTGGTTTTATTTATTTATTTATTTATATTTTAAAAGACAGGGTCTTGCTGTCACCCAGGTTGGAATGCAGTTGCATAAATACAGCTCACTGCATCCTTGAACTCCTGGCCTCAAGGGATCCTCCTGCCTTAGCCTCCCAAGTAGCTAAGGCCACAGGTGCATGCCACCACACCCAGCTAATTTTTTTTTTAATATTTTGTAGTGACAGGGTCTCACTATGTTGCTCAGCTTGGTCTCGAACTCCTGACCTCAAGCAATCCTCCTGCCTTGCCTCCCAAAGTGCTAAAATTACAGGTATGAATCATTTTGCCTGGCCTAGTTTTATTTTTTTAATATATGATGAAAGGTAAGTTGTTATCAATTTGAAATAGCACGTTATAACTGAAACATGTTTCATGTAAGCTTCTTGGTAACTACAAGTCAAAAACCTACAGTGATAGACAAAAGATAAAAAGTAAACTACTAGAGAAAATCATCTAACCACAAAGAAAGACAACCAGAAGAAATGAAAAGAAGAAAGGATCTACAAAACAACGAGAAAACTGTTAATAAAATGGTCCTATTAACTCCTTACACAGCAATAATTACCTTAAATGTAAATGGATTAAATTCTTAAATTAAAAGACATAAAGTGGCTAAGTGATACAAAAAACATGACCCAGGACTGCAAATAAAGGGACAAAAAGATATTCTGTATAAATGGAAGCCAAAACGAGCAATAATTTTAGACTTTAAGTGAAAAATTATAAAAAGAGATAAGATTATTATATAATTATAAGGGTGTCAACTCATTAAGAAGATGTAATTTTAAATATATATGTACCCAACACCACAGCACTTAAATATATAAAGCAAATATGAATAGATCTGAAGGAAAAGATAGGTAGTAATACACAAATAGTATAGTATTTCAATACGCCAGTTTCAGCAACAAACAAAGTCAAAAAGAAAACATCAGACCTAAGCTACACTTTGGTCCAAATGGATCTTACAGACCTTACAGAATATTCTATCCAACAGCAGTAGAATACACATTATTTTCAAGTGAACACAGGGCATTCTCTAAGATAAATCATGTTAAACCACTAAACACATTTTCACTAATTTAAAAAAGATTGAAGTCATAGCAAGTGTTTTTTCCTATCACAATATTTGAAACTAGGAATCAATAACAGGCAGAATTTTGGAAAATTCACAAACACATGAAAAACAACATGCTTCTAAACAAGCAACAAGTCAAATAAAAAATTAAAAAGGAAATGAAGAAATAGCTTGAGACAAATGAAATATCCATACAACTTACCAAACTGATGGAATGCAGCAAAAACAGTTCTAAGAGGAAGGTTTATAGCAATATGTGTGTATGTGTGTGTGTGTGTGTGTGTGTGTGTGTGTGTGTCAAGATCTAACATTACAAGGAACTAGCAAAAACAAACAAAAAAACAAAAACCAGAACAGCCCAAATTTAGTATAAGGGAAGAAAAAATAAGATTAAAGCAGTAATAAATAATATAGAGACTAGAAAAACAATAGAAGTGGTAAATAGAACTAAGCACTGGTTTTTTGAAAAGATAATCAAAATTGATAAAGCTTTAGCTAGACTATGAAAAAAGAGACTATTCAAATAAAATCAGAAATAAGAGATATTACAATTGATAAAATAGAAATATAAAGAATTGTAAGAGACTATTATGAACAAAGATATACCAAAAATTTGGATAACCTAGAAGAAACGTAGCAATTTACAGAAAAACTGAACCTACCAAGACTTAATTGTGAAGAAACAGAAAATTTGAACAGACCAATAAAGAGTAAGGATATTGAATCAGTAATAACAGGTCTCTCAGCAACAAAAAGCTCAGAACCTGATAAATTCACGATGAATTCTACCAAACTTTTTTTTTTTTTTTTTTGAGACGGAGTTCGCTCTTTTGCCCAGGCTGGAGTGTAGTGGCGTGATCTCGGCTCACAGCATCCTCTGCCCTCCAGGTTCAAGCAATTCTCCTGCTCCAGCTTCCCGAATAGCTGGGATTACAGGTGTGTGCCACCAAGCCCAGCTACCTTTCTGTATTTTTATTAGAGATGGGGTTTCACTATGTTGGCCAGGCTGGTCCTGAACTCTTGACCTCAGGTGATCCACCCACCTCAGCTTCCCAAAGTGCTAGAATTACAGGCATGAGCCACCATACCCAGCCTACCAAACATTTTTAAAAGAACTATTATTAATTCTTCTCAAGCTCTTCTTAAAAAATGAAGGGGAGGAAATACTCATTTTACAAGGTTAGCATTATCCTGATACCAAAGCCAAAGATGTTACAAGAAAAATAATTATAAATCTATATTACTGATAAACATAGATGCATGAATTGTCAATGAAATATTAGCAAACCAAATTCCATAGCACATAAAATTATTATTCACTATCATCAAATGGGATTCATCACTAGAATGCAAGGATGTTTCAACATACACAAATTTATAAATTTGATATATCACTTTAAAAGAATATAGGACCAGTAACCATTACGATCATCTCAAAAGATGCAGAAAAAGTGTTTGACAAAACTCAACATCCTTCTATGATAAAAGTCAAAAAACAAATTAGATATAGAATGAATGTACATCAACAAAGTAAAAAACATATATGACAAATTCAAAGTTGACATCACACTCAATGGTAAAAAGCTGAAAACTTTTCCTCTGAGATTAGGAACAATGCAAGGATGCCCACTCTCACTACTTCTATTCAACATAATAATGAATGTCTTACATAGAGAAATTAGGCAAGAAGAAGAAACAACAGTCATCCAAATTGAAAAAGAAGATGTTAAATTGTCATTGCTTGGGGGTGACACGATCTCATATACAGAAAACTCAGAAGACAAAAAAACCTGTTAGAACTATTAAATGGATTTAGTAAAGTTGTAGGATACAAAATCAACATAAAAAATCAGTAGTGTTTCTATTACTACCCAAAAGCAAAATCAAGAAAATAATCCTATTTATACTAGCTACTGGAAAAAAAAAAAAAAAAAAAAAACCTTAGGAATACATTTAACCAAGGAGGTAAAACTCCTGTTCACTGAAAACTATAAAACATTAATGAATGAATTGGAAGAAGACACAAATAAATTAAAAGAGATCTCCTGTTCATGTATTGGAAGAATTAGTATTGTTAAAATAACCATAACCCAAGTGACCTATAGATTCAATGTGAAAGCTATCAAAATTCCAGTGACAGTTTTTCACAAAAATAGAAAAAATGATTCTAAAATTCACATGGAACTACAAAAGACCTCAGGTAGCCAAAGCCACCTTGAGCAAAAAGAGCAATGCTGGAGACATTACTCTATTTGACTTCAAAATATACTACAAATCTACAGTAATCAAAACAGCATGATACTAGCATTTAAACAGACACATAGACCAATGAGACAGAATAGAGAACTCATACATAAATCCACACAATTGTGGTCAACTGAATTGTGACAAAATTGCCAGAAATACAAAATGGGGAAAGGATAGTCTATTCAATAAATGGTTTTGAGATAACTGGATATCCATATGCAGAATACAAGTGCAGCCTGATCTCACACTACATAGAAAAATCAATTCAAAATGGTTTAAAGATTTAAATATAAGACATGAAACTGCAAAACTACTAGAAGGAAACAAGGGAGAAGCTCCATGACATTGGTCTGGGCAATGACTTTTTTGAATATGACCCCAGAACCACAGGTAATAAAAGCAAAAACAGACAAATGGAATTACATCAAATGAAAAAGCTTCTGCTTAGCCAAGAAAACAATCACAGGGAAGAGACAACCTGCAGAATGGGAGAAAATATCTGCAAACTATACATCTGATAAGAAGTTAATACCTAAGATCTATACAGAAGGTAAATGACTCACTAGCAAGAAAACAAATGACCTGCTTAAAAAATGGGCAAAGGACCTGAATAGACATTTCCCAAAAGAAGACATGCAAATCACCAACAGGTATATGAAAAAACTGTTGAACATCACTAATAATTAAGGAAATCAAATTAAAACCACAAGGAGATATTACGTTACACCTGTTAGAAAGACTATTATCAGAAAGTCAAATTTAACAAGTATTGGCAAAGATATGGAGAAAAGGGAACCCTTGAACACTGTTGGTAGGAAGGTAAATTAGTATATCCATTATGGAAAATAGAATGAACATTAAAACATTAAAAATAAAATTACTGGGTATATATCCAAAGGAAACGGAATCAGTATGTTAAAGAGGTACCTGGACTCATATGTTTGTTGCAATATTATTAACAATAGCCAAGGTATGGAATCAACCTGTGTTCCTCAATGCATGGCTGGATAAAGAAAATGTAATACACACATACTGAAATATTCAGCCTTAAAAAATAAGTAAATTCTGTCCCTTGCAACAATATGGATGAGCCTGGAGGCATTCAATTACATGAAATAAGACAGGCACAGGAGGACAAATATTGCATGATCTTATTATACTTATATGTGAATCTAAAATCATTAATTCTTACAAGCAGAGAGTAGATGGTGGTTGCCAGGGGCTGAGAGGGAGGAGGTTTTGGAGAGATGTTGGTAAAAGGATGTGAAATTTCATTTAGATAGGAGCAATAAGTTCAAGAGATAGCTTATACAACATGATGACTGTAGTTAATATATTGTACTTTTGAAAGTAGATTTTAAGTGTTCTCACCACAAAAAAAAAAGATAAGTATGTAAGGTAACTAATGCATGTGTTAATTAGCTCATTTTAGCCATTTCACAAAGCATATGTATTTCAAAACATTATGTTGTATACTATAAATACATACAATATTTTATTTTTCAGTTAAAACCACACACAATATTGTGTATTGTATCTCTTGTAGTTTATTTACTTCTAATCCCTGATGGACAGAAAAGCAATACACTGTCCATTAAGTCAATTTCTGTGAGACGGACTACCCAAGTTTTAATTTTTATCAGAAGTGCCATTTTATTTCAATCTCCAAGTTTTGAAGAAACTAGGCTTCTATATGAGATCAACCTAAATTATTAATAGTATAATTTAATTATTTTCCTTTTAAAGCAAAGAAAATAGGCAAGCCTTTGGGCACAGGCAAATCCCCTGTAGAAAACAGAATGGTAAGCTGACTTCAACAGCTGGTTGTGATGGTGATTTTAAAATAAATAAACAAATCAACAAACTGGCCTTGGGCAACTTTTCGGTGCATGTGGCATTGATTTCATCCATGTAACAGGTAGTAACTTGCTGAGCACCTACCACGCATGTGAGCTACTTCAGTATATCCAGTGGTCATATAAGAGTGACAAGCAGTATTCTTAGGCCATGCTTTGTGGTCTCCAGAAACAGTGATCCCAAAGAGAGGAGGCCACACAGTGGGTGAGGGTGAATGGGGGTGTTAGCACACCCCGTCGAAATTCAGCTTTGTCTTGTGATCTTCCCTGGGCCCCCAAAGCAACTGTGCTTCCTTTTTCTCATTATACTTTCACATTGTATAATGGTTGTGTATTTCCTTCTCTCTACTTAGACAGTGAGCAGGTCCCTTGTCATATTCATCTTTACATCATCAGCTCCTCAACAAAGCAGCCAGTGCAACATGGGTGATTTTATACACATACACGCAGAGAGAGAGGGAATGAACACATGAACTACTTGTGATACTGCTGAACGCAATCTCATCCATAAGGTCCTGAGAAGTGACCATTGCCTATACTGAGTGAAAGGAAACATACGAGGTAGAGAAAATGACTTTTCCACAGGTTCTCCATTTTACTTCAAGGTGCTCTTCCTAGCCGTGGTGAGTTTATCTAGATATAGAGGTCCTGTAAGACCAAGGTATCAAAGATGGAGTCTTAAGCACTGGAAAGAACTCCTATTTTGAGTCAGAATATCTGGGTTTAACAGTGAACTCTACCATGTAACTCACACATTCATTTACTTATCTAGTGTTGCTCTGCCCCAAGCACATATGTACCAGTGGACAGAGCTGGAAATGGCCTGTGCAGAAGAGTTGAAGATGTGAAGGGTGAATCTTTAGGATAAAGTAGTCAAACAGGGTGTAAGTCATCCAGCAAAGAGTTATGTGAAGATGAGGATGGAGAAGTAGCTAAGGTCTCATTTTTTAAGGTATGCTATTTGTTTTGTTTTTTCTAGTTAAGATTCATAATATTTCCATTATACTTCCTGTGTATCCACAGTTTTCACAGAAGTACCAATATGACTCTATCAGCAAATATAAACCAAACACAGATCAACTTTATAGATGATTTAGAACAGGGTCCAATAATTCCTGAAATTTTTTAGTATAAGTCTCATAGAGGAGAAAGAGTATGGGGCTTTGGTGATGATAGTAACAATGACCATAGCTATTCATATATAGCTCTAACTCTTAGTCCAATACTGTCCTAAAATCTACATATTTTAACTCATCTAATCCTCAAAACTGCATAAGGAATGTAAAACTCTACTAGTATTATGGTTTTTTGTTTGTCTTCATGGAGACTTATACAGCCTTGCTCAAGGTCATGTAGCTGGTAAAAGGTAGAGTTTGGGTTTAAACACAGACATTTTGACTTTAAAGTGATACCAGACTACACAGCCAAGACTTTAATACACACGTTACCTGATGTAACTCTTTGTTCATCAATATTGACTTTTAGAAAAAATAAATGGAATGGAAAATTAATTTCAGTAATTTTAATTTAATATGAGAATTCAGGTCGAATACCAGTTCATTGTAGAAACAAATAAACCAAATTGAAAACAAGAGATTGTACTGTCTTAACCTTTTCAACACTTTTTATGCATTTTTAATCTCTCAAGTGAATACTTCATCAGGAAATATTTCTAAATTAATTTTTAAGTCCATCACTAAATCTCATTGTAAAAAACTACTCTTTAATAAATTATGCATATCTATGCCATTATATCAAGTTGCCAGTCTCAAAATTGTTGTCATATGAATGCTGGAGATATTTCTGTCTAGTTGGAAAGTTTCTGTTTAGCAGGCCTATGAGTATGAGTCCACAAAGTTAAAGATGAAGCATGCTCTTATTCCACACTAGTCAATTTACTGTGCCCAAAAGGAAAACATGGTCCTTGACCTTAGAATTCACTCTTGGCTCCAGCCAAGTGGAACTCAAATGTTTTTCCCTGGTCATTTTTTTTTTTTTAATGCAAAAGAATGTGCATGACCCATTGTCGAGTTCAAGTAATAACTCAAAATAAAAAATGTTCTACTAATATCTCATTAATTCATTACATAATATAGATTGAAATATGTTAAACATTATTGTATAATGTAAATAATTTAAATATAATGCCCACAGAGGCAAGTTATCAGACTTCGAAATTTCATGAGAAACTGGAGATAGGAAATAGTACAGGAAGCAATAGTTCCTGTTAATGTAGCATATTCTCCTGAATCACATTACTGAGAATAAAAATATTTTTCAGTAATTGTATTGCCTTTAGTACACTGGAAATAAAATATCAAAGACTGTTTTCATTTCCAACCAAACCGTAAATGGTATTAGTAAGTTTAACATTACACCGAACATAGAGCTATTAATGAAAAAATGTATCCATACAGCAAATTGTTAATAAATTGGGCCTTGGGTACATTTTTTAATTTAAAGATTAATTTGGAAAAAAAATAAAATTGTAATATTTATATTTTGCTTTTACGGCTAAAATTTGGCAATTAATATTGCTTTGCTTTAATTTCCATGGAAACAAAAGCATGGCCATGTCTTTTTGCGCCCACCAACTAAACAGTTAAACATTGCTTGTTGTTGCTGTTGTTTTTTAAAAAAACAACCTGGATTAAAGGTGAGAAGAGGCACCCATTCAAAAATTCTAAGTGGCAGAATTAAAGCAAACTCTGGAAAAGAAAGGTGCCCTCTTGAACTGACATGCACGGATGAGTGCACGTCAGTAGCACAAAGGACTCCATTATTTCTGTATCAACGTAAATAGGAGAAAAAAATTAAACCACAGAGATGAATGATGAGCTGAGAGTCACACACCAGGCAGCCACAGAGTGCAAACAGGAGCCCAGCATTGTCTTTCCAAAGAACGTGGCATATATTAACTCCTTCGTTTCTCCAGTGCAATATATGCTTTGGGGATACCGTGGCAAAAGATCTCTACAGAAGACAAGACAAGAATTACTATTTTGGTAAATGATAAAGTTGAACTATAATAGAATCATACTTGTAATTGTAGTGTGGTGGGACACAGCAAGGACTCAGAGTCAGAAATAACTGAGCTTGATTCTAGTCAACCCCAGACTATCCTGCCCATAAAATTTGTTTAAATTTATTTCATGTATACATTCTGATATTCATATTACAAATTTCACATTCGTTTGCACTCTTGTGAAGATTAGAATGCATACGAGCAAATGTATATACTGTAAATTAAATGATAGGTGAGACAAATACAGTACGTATATACATATATAAGAAAATTAGAACATGTATATTAAATATATATGTGTATATGTTAAATTTAAATGAAGATATATGTACATATGCATGTTTAAATGAAGTTATATATATGTGTGTAACCATCCTTCAGTTCAAATTTTGAATTTTTCAATTCAAAATGTAATAAGGTGATATCAGAGTGCAAGTAACAAAGGAAACTAATATTGACATAATACTACCATATCTGCTTTACAAAATACACTACCATTTTTATTCCTGACAATTTATTAGTACCCCCACTTTGCAAATAAGTAATTGTGGCTCTCAGAATTTGAGAAACTAGTTCAATGTTGAGTGCTACTGGAAGCAGAGCTGGTTTTGGATTCCAGGTCTGTGAGCCTCTATAGCCTCATACTTTATGTCATGTCATGTTGCTTCTTGAGTTTTCAGTGTGTAGACATAAAAGACACACAGCTTTAGAAACAGGATTTACCCGTATGTTCTCCTATGAAAAGTCCCCCATTTAAACATGAGAAACTGCAAACCAGAAAGGTGAAACAATTTTTCAGGCTTACAGGTGTGGAGTAAGATCAGAACTCCAGTTTCCTTGACTGACTGCCCAATGCACCCTTCATGTCTCTTCTGTTTTGACAAGCATTGGTTAATACATCAATGTGACTAGGAAGACAAACCCCATGGAAGGTTTGTCTCCAAACTGTTTGCAAACTCCCTCAGCAGTCTATCAGGAGCTGCTCTCTAGGAGCCTGGCACTTGGGCTCCTGAATAAAAGGAACAAGAAAGCAGAATGATGGGGCACATGGGGAGCAGGAAAGAGCAAGGGGCATCCTCTCTCATCTAGGGCACTGTGTTGATGGAACGCCAAGAAGGAAACATGCTTTCCAGAACATCTTGCACATGACAGACCACTCATCTATATTAATTTTCTTCTCCTTCTGCATGATTTTTCCTGTAAGATTTATCTTGTCTACTAAAAGATACTGCCTGCCTATCTCTAGAATTCCACACTGGTTTAGCATTGTCAAGCAAAAGTTAAAAAATAGAAATAAAATAAAAATCTCTCCTTCTGCTTCTCTGTGCAAAATTAGTGGAGCCAAGACACCGCCCCTTTCTTTAATGGGTCACGAGAGAATTAGAGAGCTTTCATAAAGCAGCTGGGATTCAGGTTGAGGTTCAAAGATTTCCAGCAGCATATTTTGGTGATTAAGAAAAGCAAGTGCTTAATTCCTCACTAGCTGCGTCTGCCAGGCCTGACACTTCCGACTGGCTTCTGAGATGCTGAATCCTTTTTTCTCTCCCTCTTCCAAATACAAACATTCGCACATTTCACTCTTAGTATGGCATGTTAAGGGGATGTGGGTTTTCATCTCTTTCACTTCTGTTAGCTTCTGAATATTTTTCATCAGTGAGTAAACTGTCTGCTGAGGACCGGGATGGCAACACTTCCATAAGAGCCTTGGAAAACCAAAACCAGAGAGATCAGCCCGAATCCTATTGTTTGAGGATATACTGGGCTTTCTAGAAGGAAAAAAAAAAGATAAAGAAGACTGTGATAACAGAATAAAGATTTTTGTGTTTTGTTTGTTTCTTTGTTTTTGGACTTGCATGTGTTTTTCCCAAGATTTTATTTTGGAATGCAGAAAAGTAGAAAGAAAATGAATACCCTATATTAAGCTAAACATATATGAAAAAACTGATTTACATTTAGTCAAGTGTACATATTTTCTCATGTATATATTCTCCTTGGACAATTTAAAATAAGTAGCAGACAGCATGACCCTCTAGTTCCATAAAATTTGGCATGCTTCTCTTGAGAATACATTCTCTCAGATAAACATCTGTCACTTCAAAGCTAACCACAACAATAACAAATTTCCATAGCAACATAAATAGGCAACCTATGTGTACATTTCTTTAGTTTTGAAAGAATGTCTTTTTACCTCCAGGGTTTTTTTTTTTTTTTTTCCTTTTCTTTCTCTTCCTCCACCTCCTCCTCCTTTTATCTGAAATCCAATTAAACTTCATGCATTTTTAATCTCTTTTATTATTGGACAGGCCTCCCTCCTGTGTTTTCTTGTTTGTTTAATTTTAATTACATTGTATTATTTTTGTGGTCAGTGATTTTGTAGAAGTCTCATTCTCCAAATTTCTGTGACTGTTTCCTCTTGTGTCATTCCTCATGATGTCCTTTCACTTGCTTTTAAATCTTTAATCTCTTTGAACAGGAATTTAAGTTTAGAGCAAGGGTCAGCATACTACTGGCCATAGCCCAGATTCAGTCTACAACTTGTTTTGTAAATTAACATTTATTGCAACACAACCAAACCATCTGTAAGCCAGTTATTTAAATATTGTCTGCTTTTACATTATGTCAGATTTAAATAGTTGTGATAGTTCATATGGTTCACAAAGCCTAAAAAATGTACTCTTCAACCCTTTACGTAAAAACCTTGTCTATTTCTGGTCTACAAGTTTGATTAGATGCAAACCAAAAGTGTTGGGGGAAGAATCTTTTAGAGATGGCATTGTGTCCCTCCTATGACATCACATCCAGAGGCATGTGTGTTGGATTACCCCAGTATCAGTGATGCTCGGTTTTATCATCATCTCTCCACTAGAAACGTCTATCTTTTTTTTTTTTCTTTGCAGTTACTAAGTAACCTGTGGATAAATATTTGGACACTATGAAAATATTCTTTCCAAACAATCTCACACAGGTTTTTAATAGCAATTTTTGCCTAAACCAGTTATCTCTAATCTATTATGCCTTTTCTATATTTTAGCTGCCATTCTGGTGTAAAGAAAAAAACTATCATCTGTTTGTTTTCGTTAGTTTTGCTTTTTCTTTAGTTCCTAGATTTTTTTATTTTTTCATGAATAAAATCTTATTATTTTTGATGTTCAAATTGTCCCACTAACTTTGCTAATGGGAGCCTCTTATAAATGTTTTTTGTAGCCTTTTTGACATGACCCTCTTATATAGGACTCCCTAGCACGCTGATATATAAAGGGTGGCCCAAAGTAATTTATACATTTCCCAAACCCAGAACCAGGATCAGCCATTCCTCTGAAGCCCCAGTTGCTTTTCATGGGGAATGGTACTTAGCATCTAGGATCTGGGCATTTGTTTTCATTACTTCAGAGGGGTCACTGCTCATAGGTCCATTGAGTAGTTCAGTATAAGAAACAAACAAACAAAATCTCATAAAGTGATATCGCTCTGTCGAACTCAGATTCAACATTAGAGTTTCTCCAATACATCTGTGTTTTCTTTTGCATTAAAAAGCCTGCTTCCTAAAGCCATTATTGTATGTACTTATTTACCTTATCTCATAATATATATATAATAATTTTGAAATTTCAAAGCAATATTACTAGTAATGGGAAACATACTGCATAAAGTTACATATTTTTTTTCTTCTTCTTTCAAAAAAATAATCCATAGGACATACAATCTGGACATTATGCCAAAATTTATTTAATACATTTTTTTTCTTTGTGTGATTATAAACTTGTTTGCAACTTTAGGTCATTTTCCCCTTTTGATTACATAAAACATGTTTTATTTTTCTGATCATGGTTTCCTGGAGAAGCCACTCATAGACAGAGGTAGTGTGCCTTGGAACTTACTGCAAAGCAAAGAGGTGCTGGAGGAACCCACTGGCCGCCACGTGCAGTGCGATCGGGGTACTGGAAAAGCACTGGGCTTCAGGGGCAAAGCTGTGGAGAAGTTGTAGGTGCTCCAGGAGCCTGTAAGGGAAACACTTCTGATCCAGGAAGAGACAGCCTTGTTATCACCCTCTACTGGCAGAGTTTATGTGCCAGCCGCAGAGGACAAACATCTACGTGGATGTTTGCTCCATGTAGTGGAGGGTCTGGCTCCATTCTCACAGGGCAGGGGCAGCAGGGTAGAGTTGGAACTGAGAGACAATAAATTAATAACTGCCATGGATAGTTTCCCACAGCTCTTGGCTTCAATATTTCATTTTATGTTATTTTTTGTGTGTGTTTCATTTTAGATAATCATAAAGTACTAGATTCATATTCTCTTTCTTCAGCTGTTTCCAATCTGCTGATAAGCCCACTATGGAATTTTTAATATGTATCTTGTTCAAATTACTTGTTTTTTTAAGCATTTTCATTTAATTTTTCTATAGTTTCCATCTCTATTAAAATTCCCCAGCTGTTTATGCTTGTGATATTTCCTCCATGGGATCATTTATTACATTAATCATTGTTAGTTTATAGTCCCTGCCTCATAGTTTGAACATCTGAGTCATCTCTGAGTCTGAGTCTATTGATAGCTTTATCTCTTAACAAGGAGCCATTTTTTATTCATTTACCTTGTGTGTCTTGCAGTATTTTATTGAGTGTCTAACATCATATATAGAACAGTAAAAACTTAAATAAGCAGTTTTATACGTAGATGCAGACACTCTTCTGTGAGCTGTTATGTGAAATTGGATCAATCTCACTAGGTTTGGGTTTTGTTACTGCTAATGTTATTTTCAGTTTTCCACAGACTTTATATTTCTTTAGCAGTGCTAGGGTGTTGGAGAGTTTTTCTGTTCCTGTTCCTACACAGATTTCAGTATTCCTATAGCCCTGCTTCCTGGAGAAGTTTCTTTCTGTTTTGTTCTTCCCCTTGCAGATTTCTGTTGTGTGAGTCTTGGTGCTAGTCCTATGGGGGATGCGGAGGACCAGAAGAGAGTTTCCTGCTCATCACCCAGAGATGAATGAGTTTAACTTCCACTGATCCCTGGTACTTGGGGTCAGAAAATTTGCAGTTCCTTCCTTGGGAGCTCAAGGATATTTTTGTTTGTTTGGGCAAAAAGTTCAAAGGTACAGTGTGTTTTGTGCCTCTACCCCAGTTGTGATTAATCACTTCCTGCATAGCTAGTGTATTAGACAAGTTCTCTAAAGGGACAGAACTCAGAGGATTGATATATATATATGAAAGGGAGCTTATTAGGAGAATTGACTCATGATCACAAGATGAAGTCCCTCAATAGGCCATCTTCAAGCTGAGGAGCAAGGAAGCCAGTCTGAGTCCTAAAACCTCAAAAGTAGGGAAGCTGACAGTGCAGCCTTCAGCCTGTGGCCAAAGGCGTGAAAGCCCCTGGACAAATGACTGGTGTAAGTCCAAGAGTCCAAAAGCTGAAGAACTCAGAGTCTGACGTTCAAGGGCAGGAAGCCTCCAGCATGGGAGAAAGATGAAGGCTGGAAGACTCAGCAAGTAAAATCCTTCCAACTTCTCTTGCTTTATCCTAGCCATTCTGGCAGCTGATTAGATGGGCCCACCCAGATTTAGGGTGGGTCTGTGTCTCCCAGTTCACAGACTCATTATTAATCTTCTTTGGCAACACCCTCACAGACACACCCAGGAACAATACTTGCATCCTTCAATCAAATCAAGTTGACACTCAGTATTAACCATCACACCTGGCCGACTGATAGAGGCCTGATTACTTCCTAGATACCTGACGGAAGCTCTCTCTTGCCCTGTTCCTGAGCTTCTTTGTGAGCATCTAGTAGAGACCTGTGGAGAAGAGCTTAAACATGAGTGAGAACTCATCCTCACTCTGTTTATCGGGCTCCTAATTATTCTAAATTAGTATGCTAGCTTATATTAGACCTTTAGGCATGGCTTAAACCTGTAGCTAATTTCTTCTTATGCATTTCTACAGTGTCATACTTCATTTCTCCCTTGCTCTTGCAAGAGGAAGAGATGTCTCCAGTTTCTCCTGAGAAGGTCTTGACATGCTTTGGAATTCAATGCCTTTGATTGTCTTGCAACCAGGGTTTTTGAAAGATTTTTAAAATGCTAGGATTTTGCAGATAATCTGGCTTTTTTTTTTTTTCATTCATTGCATGGTAGTGATGTTTTGTGGCTTTCTCCTTCTTAAGTGAAAATAAAATTGGACCGGCAATAATTTAAGAACTGGATAATGACAAATGTTTAGCACATAAGGGGAAATAAGAATGATCATTTGCTGAGGAGTACAAATGGGTCCATCCATTTTGAAGAACACTCTTGGAAAACTTGGTCGAATTATAAATAAGCATAGCCTGTTCTTATGCAGTGCTGCTCATGGTTATATATTAAACTAAATTCTCAAATGGGTTTAGAGTGGACTTTTTCAAGGTTGTTCATCACACTATTGTTTGCGATAGTGGAGAACCATGGGCAGCCTTGGCAGCTGTCACTGGGAGAGTAGGTACCTGAAATATGGTAGGTGTACACCAGGGCATCCCATGTGGCAGCTCAGAGAAATAGATCAGAAGTATTCATAGTAACCTGAGTGGATCTTAGAACTTTACTACTTATGTATGTAGCATAATACCATTCACATAAATTTAAACTAATGCACATAAATACTTAATGCATACTTGGTAAGAACAGACATAAGCAAAAGGATACGCATGAACATATTCAAAAGATTGCTTACGGGAACAGAGAAAATAAGATTGGGGAATAAGAATACAAAGAAATAAATAACAATAACTAATAAAAATGATAGAAACTTGCTGAATATAGGGTTTTGCACAAATTGACTTTTTTAATCCTCAGAACAACCCTAAGAGATTGAAACTATTATTATATTCATTTTACAAATGAAAAAACTGAAGCAGAGAGAAGTTAAATAAACAGCCCCAGATAACATGGATAGCGGGCTATTAAATAAAATAGGTAGATCAGTGACAAAGACCATTCACTGAGGTGAATGATTAACTCAACACACTGGACCTGAAGTTTAATAAGAAATAAAGATTTAAAAAAACACACAATAGTGGCCACAACAAAAAATATGTGTGAACTGTTTTTCTTACAGTGTTCATAGTAATTGGTCTAATAAATGCAGAATCTAAGCTGCTATTTTTAATAAATAAGACACCAAATTATCTTAACACAAACAACATAGAATCTTATTTTGCTTCACTTCGGGATCCTAACTGGATCTTCCAACTCAACTGCCATAATCTTTTGTTTTGCTTTTTTTTTCATTTTTCATCTAAACTGGCAGGAATGCAAAAAGACCACGGAAAGCCATATCCATTTCCTTTAGGTCATAACTCCAATATCGCATATATTGTTCCATTTGTAGCCCACAGACCAGTACTTCATCAAATGGCCAGACCTACTCTCAGATTAGATGCTAGTCTCTCACTAGGTAGCTATGCATCCGGGTAGAACTGGGGAGTCCTATTCACAAAGCAGGGTAGAAATAGACAGAATGAAAATAATTTTTATCTATTACTTTTCCTAATTCAGAGGAAAGTGTCACTTATTATTTTTGTCTTCCACTTTCTCATCAAAGAACTTTAGATTGCTTAACTAGTTTAGGGAAAGTTGGATGTCTTCAAGCTAACATTAAGGGTTTCTAATAGTCTTTACAGCACAAAAAGTCCAAAACTTCCTTCTGCCCCCTCTCTTCTTTTTTTTTTTTTTTTTTTTTTTTTTTTTTTGAGACGGAGTCTCGCTCTGTCGCCCAGGCTGGAGTGCAGCGGCGCGTTCTCGGCTCACTGCAAGCTCCGCCTCCCGGGTTCACGCCATTCTCTTGCCTCAGCCTCCCGAGTAGCTGGGACTACAGGCGCCCGCCACTACACCCAGCTAATTTTTTTGTATTTTTAGTAGAGACGGGGTTTCACCGTGTTACCCAGGATGGTCTCGATCTCCTGACCTCGTGATCCGCCCACCTCGTCCTCCCAAAGTGCTGGGATTACAGGCATGAGCCACTGCACCCAGCCCTTTGCACCCTCACTTTTAATGTTTGCCATATCTAACATTGGAACCAGCCTAAAAAGTGGAGCTTGTTCCCTGCCTGTTCACACACTAAGCTGCACCTTCCACTCAGTACAGGATGTAGTATGTTCCCGGCACTCTATGGACCAACAGAACACAGCAGACACAAATGACTTCCATTACTGACCAACACTCTTTCATGCCTCTGCTTTTGTTCTGTAGCAAAGGGAGGGGTTGGAGGTAGAGGCAGTTTTCTCAAATCATGAAGCCATTATCTTGAAGAGTTTGGCCTCAGGTATATTATTGTTGCCGGCTACATCCTTAAGTGATTTCAGGATTTCCAAGTATAAATTGTTTTTGTTTTGAACACTTGCTGTATTAGACAGCACAGGGTGAGTTATACTGCCTTGAAGCAAATTTAAATCGTAGTGGCTTAAAACAACATGTCTACTTTGATTCACAGGGCGCTGTGTTCTGCATTGTCTAATAAGGTCCTAAGCCGACAGAGTAGCAAGTCTTCGGAGAATTGTTCCTAGCTGTGGCATGGGGAAAGAGGGAAAGAGAGAAGGGGCCAAACTGAATAATGCACCCATTTCTTCTATTGACATCTCACGACTGAAGTACAGCACAAGGAAATTGCTGTTCTGACCTGTGTCGGGAAGGCAAAGATTTGGAAATATTTGATAAATGGTAATGACTATCATAATTGCAACTGCCACATGAAATTTTTAAAATTATATCTTTATATTTTTAAAAATGTATTTAAGGTATTTATCTTAAAAAGAGCTTCTCAATCTGAGGCAATCTAATAGTAATGTGGCTCCCAGACAGTATTTTAGAAATAATATTCTGTACAAGTTTTGAGGAACATATTTGTATTAGCCTTTTGTTACTATTTCTTTGCTTGTGTTTGACACAATTCATCCTGGTTATTGTTTGCAAGTAAACACCTTACTTTCAGCAGCTTCAACAAATATTCTATTTTAGGGACCCCCCGCCCTCCTCCACTGTGGGAAGTAGACATTTGTTTTCACAGGCAGTGTGTAAAATTCATGATAGGCACTTTGCAACTGAATAAAAATGAATAAATAGTTTTATAATGGATAATATAATAAGATATTCTTCTTTTTTAAAAAAAATACACCTTTTAGAAATCCTGACAGATGCCAGCTATCGTCAGGAGAGCATAAAATCTCTCAGTTGTCCAAACCTGTTCCTATCCCGTATGCTAGTTAGAACCTGTGTAAATAAATCTATTCATTCACAAGTTCTCCTACAACATTGACTTGCTGGAAAACTTATTAGGGCTGTTGTGCTGATTATTCTCGTCCTAAGTTAATTTCCCATTCCTGCTTTCTTTGATCTTTATGCAAAAAGGCTGCTACATTGAACTGCATTATCCAGGCTTCTTTAATGAGCACTGACAGGTTCAGCCAATGGGAGAATCTGCAGGGCTGGAGGAGAGTTTGGTATGTTTTTTCTTCTCCTTCTCGGCTTAGCCCTGCATCTCTGGCAACATCAGTGTTCTTACACAATGATAGCATTCACCAGCAAGCACCTCTTCTTTGGCTCCAGGTAATGTGATGTCCTGCCTTTGATCCTGATCCCTAGAGATGGCAGTGGCTTCCTGCCGGAGCTAGTGTCTAGGTTCTCAGAAGCCCATGATTGCTCCCATATTTGTGCCCGTAGCCCTGCATGGTCTCTTCATTAAAGTCTGTTTATTTGAATAATGTGAGGTGATTCTATTTTCTGCATTGATTCTGACACATACAACTGCCCAAATCCAGTGGCAAAGTGTACTTGCATATTCAGTCATTTGTGCATGGGTTAAATCATTCACTCACTGTTTTAAATAGAAAAACACCAAGCCCTAAACATGTGAAAAGCCATTACCAAATTCTGCTCTCTCTTTTTCAACTTCTAGAAGCCAAGTCCTCAACATTTATATTTCATGATTACTTCCTAAGATTTCCTGTGCTTCAAAGGTTTACTGAGTTTGTTTGTTTGTTTGTTTTATGAAGCAGGCATTGTGTGAAGACATATCACATTTTGCTTATTCCAATTAGCTAGTTAGTGGCCAGTCAACCTTGGAACGGCTGCCAAAGATCTCTTACTGTGATCAGGCTCCCATCCAATAATTAGATGGTCTGTTGCCTTTAACCAAGTGTGTATGTTGAAGTTATACATGCTTTGCTGAGTATTCTGCTGTGGTCCTATGCTTCCCACCCGTGCTTTTCTACCCCTTGGAGCTTCTCTAGCTCCATCCTTGGTTCCGCCAATAGGGAGCTCCATAGGGAGACTGGATGGAGTGGGAGTGGCATGGGAGTGTTCCCTCCCATTTCTGCACACCTGAGATACGTCAGCAATGACTATGCCCGGGATTCCAGTGGCAGTTCTGTGGGTCCTTCTGAGCTCCAGAAGTACCTACACTACGTGTGCAGCGATTCCACCTCCTAGCTCTGCTCTCCACTCCACAGGGCCCCTCCACAAGCATCTATGTATTAATCATTACAGTCTCTTTCCTATAGTCCCTTAAGCCCTAGGGGTGGTAATTGCTTCATACAATTGTTATTGCATAATACTTCAGTGTTTTCTTGTGCCATTCCGTTTCAGAATATCAGATTAACAATTCCTTGTAATTGTTCTGTATAAATGTGCGTTCTCTGTGTCCTGACTTGTCTCTGATTGATATATATGCCAATTACAAAATACATACAATTGTATGCAATTATTTTTTTAAGTATAAATAAACTTACCACCCAACAATGACTAGTATTAATATTTTTCCTATTTCTCCCAGTATGTCCTAGGTTTGACATTCATTGCTGGGATTATGTAAACAAAACCAACTTTGCTTTTTCCATTTTAAGAAAATATTGGACAGGTAGTCAACAAATTAAAGATTGTCATATATATCACATGCTCTCTTCAAAATTTTAATGGGAAACTCTATAAGGCATCTCAAATTTATAGGCACACTCATCCCAGGGGACGTGATAGTGGGTACAGGAGAGCAGAAGGCTGCTGATAAGGACCATCATGCATGGACAGAGAAGCAAACAGAGCCACAATCAAAAGCTGAGAGGCAAATCCTCTGAATTCTTGGCTTTATGCAGTTGTGTACAAGCTGCATCTCACTTGAGTGCTTGGCACAGTGTTTTCTGGCTTGAGTGTCAGTTGGGATTGAATTACCGAATGATGTTTTATGACTTAAAGGCACTGCAGATGACACATCAAGGTGTGTGTGGAAGGGTCAGGCTTACAGAAGATGTCTCATGTCACCCAGGGGTCATTTGGGACTGCAAAGATGGAGATGCCATGGTGGAGGTAGATATGCCAGAGATTCCTGGGGTGCAGCTCTCTGAAGGATAAACGGGAGAAAGCAGGGGAAGGTGGCAAGGCTCTACATTGCAAGGTAGGCTTGCACTGTGAAAGGTAAAGGAAAGACAGAGTACTGGGAAGAAGAGCCTTTGCTCCAGCATGGTTGGGAGAAAATTACTGCCCGTCACCCTTGGCCAGGCTGATGGGAGTCATTGAGTAAAATAAAATGTTAAGTCAAGAAACACGTAAGTTATGGCATGTTATCCATGCTCAGTTGGCACAGATTAAAGTCTCAGTTAGTAGAAAAGAGTCCCCCAAATTAGCACAGGATTTTTAAATGAAAATAACATATTTTCTAACCATAAATGCATGTTTGTTAAAAAAAAACAAACAAAAAAACAGATAAAAAGAAGAAGCCAAAATTATTTGCAAGCCCAACCACCCTTAACATTTTGTGTGTTTCATGGAGAGTTGTGCTGCATGCTTCTCTTTATTTCTTCACGCAGGTAATCAACACATCAGTTGTCTCATTTTCCTCTAGCTTTAGAGTCCCTGTAGGTAGCCTCTGTCTGTCCTAGATACATACATAATTCAGCATATTCTTTCATTTCATGCTCTTGCAACATAAACTCTTCACAACAAAAGTATTAGGGGTGAGCTACACAGAAATTATTGCAGACTTCACAAGGGATATGAATGAGATTGTTTATATTGCACATCCCACAGTAAAAAAATAAATAAAAATCTCCATTAAAATTTATTTTCTCCCTCAAGTACAATACAGCATCAATCACATAGCTGCCTATATTTTTTTCTATGCCCTTTCTTCATCAACATCCAGCTTCTTCTGACATATTTCTCAGTAACTTGCCATTTTATTAAGCAAAACAATTTGGTTCTTCCTTAGTTGATACTCTGTAATTTACATGCCTAACCTGTCTTGATGAACTAAGTACCTATGATTTAATAATATCTGTTTTCTGTAGAAGACAAACATAATACATGAGTATGCTTTGATGCCACTAAATCATTTTCTCTCAAGCATACATGAAGTTTTGTCCAAGACTGATATCAGTAGATAATTTTTTCTTATCCCATAAGAAAAAAGATCAACTTTTGTATTCTAGTGTACCTAACATTTTTACTCTGTTATTTCACTTAAAATATACAGTGGGTATTATTCCAGGGAAATAATGGCTGGTGACTGGTGACATTTCTTTTTATGAGAACACTATGTAATGTCCTTAATAAGTCTGCTTGGAAAGGGCATTTTATGTATACATGTATGAATGTATGTAATTGTCTTAAAATCTTTAAGAAATACTTCTTATGAATTGATATGTGTGATGGGGAGAGGATTTGCACATTTAGATTTTTTGTTATGTTAAATTCCCAGATTTAGAGTTGCTAGAAATGCTTTACCAATTTATACTCTTACCCTGTCTCTTTGTACTCCGAAATTGACTTGGCTAGTCTTCATATCTTGATTTTCCATATAAATATGAAAATAGTGTGTTTTCAAGTCCAAAATGTATGTTCATATTTTGATGGGAATATCATTGAACCTACATATAATTTTGGTGAAAATTCTTATCTTCATAATATTGAGTTTTATTAATTTTTCCTAAAAGGGCCTTATATGACTTTTGGTAAATATATTCCTATCCATTTTTATTGGTTTTTAATTGCTACATGACACATGGCCACAAACATAGTGAGTTACAGTGGCTCCGAAGTCTGAGCATGGTGTGACTGGCTTCTGGGCTCAAGGTTTCACAAGGCTGAAATGATGATTACCGCTGGGCTGTGATTGCTTCTGAGGAACAGTGTGTTTCCAAACCCTCCCAGGTTATTGGCCAAATAACTTCTTATAATTTTAGGACTGAGGTCCCTGTTGCTGGCTGTCAGCCAAAGGCCACTTTCTGTCTCTAGAGACAACTCACATTTCTTAACATGTGTCTCACTTCATATTTAAAGCCAGCAACAAATAATTTCTGTTGCTTTTTTAAAACTATTATTTTTCAGACAGGATCTCACTCTGTCACCCAGGCTGGAATGAAGTGGCGTGATCAGATCATGGCTCACTGCAGCCTCAAGCTCCCAGACTCAAGTGATCCTCCTGCCCCAACCTCCTGAGTAGCTGGGATTATAGACTCAAACTACCACATCTGGCTATTTTTTGTTTGTTTGTAGAAACAGAGTCTTCCTTGTTGCCTAGGTTGGTCTTGAGCTCCTGGCTCAAGGGATCTTTCTGCCTCTGCTACCTAAAACGCTGGGACAACAGGTGTGAGCCACTGTGCTTGGCTACTATTGTGTTGAATTCCCCTCACTCTGAATTTCTGACTTCTATTTCTGACCATATACCTTGACTTAAAGAATCACATAGTTATTTCAGGCCCACTTCCCTTTCTTAAAAACAGTTGTACCCTACATAACATAACCTAATCCCACGAACAGAATCCCATCATATCTAAAGCCCAAGGGCTTGTACAGTGTGTGTACATTGGTGTGCAGGAATCTTGGGGGGCATTATAATTCTAACTATCAAACTCATTAAGAACTATTAATTATGCTACTCAAATCTTCTATAGCTATATAAATATTTTGTCTGCCTGACAAAATAATAATGAAAAGCATATTTCATATGTTATGCTATTAAGGATTTGTCATACTTTCCTCCATTAATTCTGTCGATTTTTTGTTTATTTACTTTGTGACTAGTTTTACATGCACAAACCTTTTGGATACTATAACAACCCAGGCACACTATACCCAAAGTTCTGATATATAGGACTGTCTGCAAATAAAAAGAAAATAGCTAGTTGAGTCTATTTTTATTAAGTACTGATCCTACAAGTTTCTAATATTACTTACGTTTTCCTTAAGGCACACATAAAATTAACAAGGATGTAGAAGACTTGGTCAGGTTTCAACCAAATCAAAATAATTGGAATTTATTCACTCTCCAACAAGCAACAGTAGAATGTACATTTTTTTTCAAGTGCATGTGAAACATTTGCCGAGTTATACTATGTTTCAGGTATAAAACAAACCATAATATATTTATAAGTATTGAAGTAATACAAAATATGTTATCTGACATAAGGGAATTAAACTCGATATTAATAACAGAGAGACATTTAGAAGATCCTCAAATTTCTGGAAAATAAACAGTATACTTCAACATAAAACTAGAGATAAAGAAAAAGCATGAAGGTAAATTAGGAAATATTTAAACTGAATGAAAATAAAAACATACCATATTAAATTTGTGGGATTCATCTAAAGAAGTGCTTAAAGGAAGACTTATATCGTTAAAAGGCTTATATTCATACAAAAAAGTCCTCAAAGTAAAAATATATGTTTCTTCTTTAATAAGCCAGAAAATATAGTAAATTGAATTCAAAGAAAACAGAAGTAAAAAAGATTAAAAACAAGTGAAATTGAAAGCAGTAAATAGAAAAATAATTAATATCAAAAGCTAGCTCTTTAAAAAGAGAAAAAACTTGTACACTTCAAGCAAGACTGACCAGTAAAAGAGAAGACACAAATTACCAACATCACGAACAAAATAGGTGATATGACTACAGTTACCACAGATGTTAGAATAATTACATAAGCTACAAGTAATTGTACTTTGTAAATCAATTTACGTAAAGCAGAACAATTCTTTGAAAGACATAAACTACCAAAATTCCCCCCAAAAGAAATAAATAACCTAAAAAGTCCTATATCTCCTAAAGAAAATGAATGCTCAATTAAAACTCCAGGCCTATATGGCTTCTTCCAAACATTTAATTTAAAAAATAATATGAATTCCACACAATCTCATCTTGAAAATTAAAGAGGAGAGAATAATTTGCTGCATTTTTATAAGGCAAGAATTATTCAGATAAGGAAACTAGATGAAGATTTTACAAGAAAACAAAATTATGAACTAATATCCATTATGAACATAGGCAGAAACTTAGTGAATTGAGTCCCTCTCCATATATAAAAATAACAAAAGACACCATGGTTGGAATGCAAATATAGTTAAACAATTGAAAATCAAACTCTGTAATTAATCATTGTATTTAAATTACTATTATAACAAAATACCATAAACTTAGTGGCTTATAACAACACAAATTTGTGATCTTGCAGGTCTTTCAGTTAGAATTCTGGCATGGGTCTTACTGGGTTAAAATCAAGATGTAAGAAAGGCTGCATTTCTTTCTGGAGGCTCTAGAGGAAAAGCCATTTTCTTTTCTTTTTCCGCTTCTAGAAGTCACACAATCCTTTGCTCATGGCCACTTCCTACATCTTCAAAGCAGGTAATGGCAGGTTGAGCCTCTCCTCACATCACTGACTTTCCCTCTGTGGTCACATCTCCCTCTAGCTCTGTCCTGCTACCTGCCTTTTCACTTCTATGGCCCCTCCTTTGTATCAGGCCCATCCACATATCAGAATAGTCTTCTTACCTGAAGGTTACCTGATTAACTATTTCAATTCCATCTGCAGCCTTAATACTCCTTTGCCCTGTAATCTAACTTTCTCACAGGTTCTAGAGATAGAAACATGAGGATCTTTAAGGGACCATTATTCTGCCTTCCACAACCATATTGACAGACTAAAGAAGAAAAAAGCACACAATCATCCCAATTAGAAAATAAAAAGCTTTTGAAAAATGTACTATCCATTCCTAATTATATATGTATAAATACAAACACACACACCATACATTACCATACATACACACACACACAGAGAAACACACACACATTTATCAGTAAACTAGAACTGGAGGAGAGCTTTCTTAACATGATGAAAAGTATGTAGAAAAACTTACAGCTAACGTCATGCTTAATGTGAAAGACAATTATTTCTCTTAAGATTGTAACCAATAGGAGTGCCCATTTTCATTTTTAAACATTGTATTAGAAATTCTAGCCATTTAATAATTTTAACACTTTCTGTTTTTTTAAATATCATAGCTGTCTATGCTAAAAATTCCAAGGGAGCCATACAAATTTCTAGAACTGATAACTGAGTTTAGCAAGATTATAGAATTCAAAGTCAATTAAAAATGAAATCTACTGTATTTCTACATGACAGTAATAAAATCGGAGAAACAAATTTAGAAGTCTCATTTATAATAGCATCAGAAGAATAGTTATAAAGGTCAATGAAACAGAATAGAACATTCAGAAACAGCCATGCTTGTGTTTGGCTTATTTTTAACAAGGGTGTGGAGGTAACTTAAAAGAGAAAGAATAAATATTTTTAAAGAAGTGGTGGTAAAACGTCTATTCACATTCAAAACAATGAAGTGGAACTCATAACTCATACTACATACAAAAAGTTCAAAACATGTCATAAACTTAAAAGTAAAATGCAATACTTATAGAAACATATAAAACAGAAAACTATAGAAGAAAACATGTAAAAATACCTTTGCTTCATTGGATTAAGCAAAGGGTGCCTAGATACAACACCAAAAGCACAATTCATAAAAGAAAAATAATAAATTGGACTTCGTATTTTTTTAAAATTGTTCTATTAAAGATACTACCAAGAGGCAGAAAAGATTAACCAAAGACTAATGGAAAATGTTTGCACAAACATGTGCATGTAAATATTTATAGCAGCGTTATTCTTAAACTTGAATAACCAGATATAACATGATTGTACTTTAACCTATGAATAGATGAATAAATTGCAGTACCTTCATACAATGTACTATTGCTTAGCAATATAAATGAACAAACCACTGATACATGAAATAACATGGGTGGCTCTCAAATGTACTATGTTAAGTGAAAGAAGCCAAACTTACAACATTGTATAATGTATGATTCCATTATATGACATTATGAAAAAATAAAATTATATGGGTGGAAAACATGGTGGTTGCCAGCTTTTGAGGGTGAGGGGAAAGGTTGACTACAAAGAGACAAAACCAAAATAATTTATGGGGGTCATAGAACAGTTATGCATCTTGATTATATTGGTCATTATATGACTATGCATTTGTCAAAACTCAGAAATAAAAAACTAAAAAAGTGATATTTGTATTTATATTTGTATTATTGATATTTATATTATATATAAATTTAAAAATAGATACACAAAAATTTTATTAGGCAATCAAGATGCCACGTGGACTGATATATCTTCTCATTTGCTTTGTATATTAAAGTCTCTTAAAAATTTATATATATACACATATATAATTGATGAATGACAGTTTACAATATTGATTCATTATAGCAAAAGCTGCCAATTTTTCAATAAAAACAATTACTGAGAATGTTTAGATAGGTAGTATAAGAAAACAGAATGACGATTCACTGGTAAATTAAAAAGGGTATATTATTATAGCAATACATCACTTATCCATGACCACTTTCTGCAGTTTCAGTGACCTGTGACCAATGGCAATCTAAAAATATTATATGAAAATTTCCAGAAATAAACAGTTCATACATTTTAAATTGCTTGCCTTCTAAAGTAGCATAATAAAATATCATACCATTTCACTTCATCCCACATGGGATGTGAATCATCCTTTTGTCCAGCGTATCTACACTTTAAAAACTACCGGCCCATGAGTCAGTAGCTGACTCAGTTATCGGATTTACTATAATAATGTCACACTGCATGTGTTTAAGTAACCCTTATTTTACTTACTAATGATCCCAAAGCACAAGAATAGCAATACTGGCAATTCACATATTTCAAAGAGAAGCTGTAAAATGCTTCCTTTAAATGGAAAGGTGAAAGTTCTCAACATAAGAAAAGAAAAAAAGTGTATGTTGAGGTTGCTAAGATTGCTAAGATTGTAAGATTGAATATCCTGTTTTTAAAATTGTGAGAAAGGAAAAAGAAATGAGTGCTAGTTTTCATGTTGTAACTCAAACTACAGACATTACAACTATAGTGTACGACAAGTGCTTAACATGAAAAAGGTCTTAACTTTTGGGGTTAAAAACATGAACAAAAATTTGTTCCAAATGACAACAATTGAGTTCAATGCTATCTGCAATTACAAATATCCATTGGGGATCTTGGAGCATATCCTCCATAGATATGAAGGAACCATTGTATATAAACTATTCTAAAAATTATTATATTTCTTTTGAGCCAACAAATGTTTGTGAATGTAGAAAACAATTATAAAGCATAATAATAGGGATTAAGTTACATGATGTTCTTTTTATAGAATTGCTTTGAGGATTAACATTTATAATGGTAAAGAGAATTATTTTTAAAAGTCATATTTACCATTTGGTTTTTAAATGTAAATCAGTTCTTTAATCTTTTAAGAGAAAGTTTTTTTGGATTTTTTTAATATCTTGTGCTAATGAAAGAAAAATCAATTGTCCACCTGATGTCTTGCCATGTGAAAACTTCATTAAGAAGAATAACATTAAAATCGTATTTTAGAATCATCCATAATTAGTCTTCTCTGATCTAGACAAAATTTAGCATACATTAATAAAGGATAAATAAAGTAGTAAAGAAAATGAGAAAATAAAAATAGAATTTTCCATTACTCAAACCAATTAAATTGTTCCTTTGCCATAATTATTGGACCAAAATTTATAAGCAAATTTCTCTCTATTGAGTGTATAGACAGATGCAATAATATCAGAAGTAAAAAGTATAAAACTAATTATTGCAATAATCTTAAGTCTGCTTATGAAAGTGTTTCAGCAGCATTTTTCTTCAAGAATGACAAAAAGATTCAGTTTGTGGCTATGCTTCCATAAAATCATCACCATTATTAAACAACAGCCGACTAGATTATCAGATGAAAGCATCACAAAACTCAAAGACGTGTCATTGTAAGTCATCCAGTCAAGGGAGCAAAAAACTGAAAAATAAAATAAAATAAGAAGTTTTTCCAAGATAGCCGAATAGGAACAGCTTCAGTCTACAGCTCCCAGTGTGAGCAATGCAGAAGATGGGTGATTTCTGCATTTCCAACTGAGGTACAGGTTCATCTCACTGGGGCTTGTCAGACAGTGGGTGCAGGACAGTGGGTGCAGCCCACCCAGCGTGAGCCAAAGCAAGACAAGGCATTGCCTCACCCAGGAAGCACAAGGGGTCAGGGAATTCCCTTTCCTAGCCAAGCTGTGACAGACAGCACCTGGAAAATCGGGTAACTCCCACCCTAATACTGCACTTTTCCAATGGTCTTAGCAAACAGCACACCAGGAGATTATATCCTGCGCCTGGCTCGGAGGGTCCCGTGCCCATGGAGCCTCGCTCATTGCTAGCACAGCAGTCTGAGATCGAACTGCAAAGCAGCAGTGAGGCTGGGGGGGGCACCCACCATTGCTGAGACTTCAGTAGGTAAACAAAGCTGCCGGGAAGCTCGAACTGGGTAGAACCCACCGCAGCTCAAGGAGACCTGCCTGCCTCTGTAGACTCCAACTCTGTGGGCAGGGCATAGCCGAACAAAAGGCAGCAGAAACCTCTGCAGACTTAAATGTCCCTGTCTGACAGCTTTGAAGAGAGTAATGATTCTCCCAGCATGGAGTTTGAGATCTGAGAACAGACAGACTGCCTCCTCAAGTGGGTCCCTGACCCCTGAGTAGCCTAACTGGGAGGCACCCCCCAGCAGGGGCAGACTGACACCCCACACGGCTGGGTACCCCTCTGAGACGAAGCTTCCAGAGGAATAATCAGGCGGCAACATTTGCTGTTCAGCAATACTCGACGTTCTGCAACCTCCGCTGCTGATACCCAGGCACATAGGGTCTGGAGTGGACCTCCAGCAAACTCCAACAGACCTGCAGCTGAAGGTCATGACTGTTAAAATGAAAACTAACAAACAGAAAGGACATTCACACCAAAACCCCATCTGTATGTCACCATCATCAAAGACCAAAGGTAGATAAAACCACAAAGATGGGGAAAAAACAGAGCAGAAAAGCTGAAAATTCTAAAAATCAGAACGCCTCTTCCCCTTCAAAGGAACACAGCTCCTCACCAGCAATGGAACGAAGCTGGATGGAGAATGACTTTGACGAGTTGAGAGAAGAAGGCTTCAGATAATGAAACTTCTCCAAGCTAAAGGAGGAAGTTCGAAACCATCACAAAGAAGCTAAAAACCTTGAAAAAAAGATTAAACGAATGGCTAACTAGAATAACCAGTATAGAGAAGTCCTTAAATGACCCGATGGAGTGGAAAACCGTCTTGATGAATGCACAAGCTTCAGTAGCTGATTCAATCAACTGGAAGAAAGGGTATCAGTGATTGAAGATCAAATGAATGAAATGAAGCAAGAAGAGAAGTTTAGAGAAAAAAAGAGTAAAAAGAAATGAACAAATCCTTCAAGAAATATGCAACTATGTGAAAAGACCAAATCTACGTCTGATTGGTGTACCTGAAAGTGACGGGGAGAATGGAACCAAGTTGGAAAACACTCTGCAGGATATTATCCAGGAGAACTTCCCCAACCTAGCAAGGCAGGCCAACATTCAAATTCAAGAAATACAGAGAACACCACAAAGATACTCCTCGAGAAGAGCAACTCCAAGACACATAATTGTCAGACTCACCAAAGTTGAAAAGAAGGAAAAAATGTTAAGGGCAGCCAGAAAGAAAGGTTGGGTTACCCACAAAGGGAAGCCCATCAGACTAACAGTGGGTCTCTCAGCAGAAACTCTACAAGCCAGAAGAAAGTGGGGGCCAATATTCAACATTCTTAAAGAAAAGAATTTTCAACCCAGAATTTCATATCCAGCCAAACTAAGCTTCATAAGTGAAGGAGAAATAAAATCCTTTACAGACAAGCAAATGCTGAGAGATTTTGTCACCACCAGGTCTGCCCTAAAAGAGCTCCTGAAGGAAGCACTAAACATGGAAAGGAACAACCAGTACCAGCCACTGCAAAAACATGCCAAATTGTAACCATCGATGCTGGGAAGAAACTGCATCAACTAACGAGCAAAATAACCAGCTAACATCATAATGACAGGATCAAATTCACACATAACAATATTAACCTTAAATGTAAATGGGCTAAATCCTCCAATTGAAAGACACAGACTGGCAACTTGGATAAAAAGTCAAGACCCATCAGTGTGCTGTATTCAGGAGACCCATCTCATGTGCAGAGACACACATAAGCTCAAAATAAAGGGATGGAGGAAGATATACCAAGCAAATGGAAAACAAAAAAAGGCAGGGGTTGCAATCCCAGTCTCTGATAAAACAGACTTTAAACCAACAAAGATCAAAAGAGACAAAGAAGGCCATTACATAATGGTAAAGGGATCAATTCAACAAGAAGAGCTAACTATCCTAAATATATATGCACCCAATTCAGATTCATAAAGCAAGTCCTTAGAGACCTACAAAGAGACTTAGACTCCCACACAATAATAATGGGAGACTTTAACACTCCACTGTCAACATTAGACAGATCAATGAGACAGAAAGTTAACAAGGATATCCAGGAATTGAACTCAACTCTGCACTAAGCAGACCTAATAGACATCTACAGAATTCTCCACCCAAATCAACAGAATATACACTCTCTCAGCACCACATCACACTTATTCCAAAATTGACCACATAGTTGGAAGTAAAGCACTCCTCAGTAAATGTAAAAGAACAGAAATTATAACAAACTGTCTCTCAGACCAAAGTGCAATCAAACTAGAACTCAAGATGAAGAAACTCACTCAAAACCACTCAACTAGATGGAAACTGAACAACCTGCGCCTCCTGAATGACTACTTGGGTACATAAGGAAATGAAGACAGAAATAAAGATGTTCTTTGAAACCAATGAGAACAAAGACACAACATACCAGAATCTCTGGGACACATTTAAACCAGTATGTAGAGGGAAATTTATAGCACTAAATGCCCACAAGAGAAAGCAGGAAAGATCTAAAATTGACAACCTAACATCACAATTAAAAGAACTAGAGAAGCAAGAGCAAACACATTCAAAAGCTAGCAGAAGGCAAGAAATAATTAAGATCAGAGCAGAACTGAAGGAGATAGAGACACAAAAAACTCTTCAAAAAAATCAACGAATCCAGGAGCTGGTTTTTTGAAAAGATAAACAAAATTGATAGACCACTAGCAAGACTAAAAAGAAGAAAAGAGAGAAGAATCAAATAGACGCAATAAAAAATGATAAAGGTGATATCACCACCGATCCCACAGAAATACGTACAACCATCAGAGAATACTATAAACACCTCTATGCAAATAAACTAGAAAATCTAAAAGAAATGGATAAATTTCTGGACACATACACCCTCCCAAGACTAAACCAGGAAGAAGTTGAATCCCTGAATAGACCAATAACAGGAGCTGAAATTGAGGCAATAATTAATAGCCTACCAACCAAAAAAAGTCCAGGACCAGATGGATTCACAGCCGAATTCTACCAGAGGTACAAGGAGGAACTGGTACCATTCCTTCTGAAACTATTCCAATCAATAGAAAAAGAGAGAATCCTCCCTAACTCATTTTATGAAGCCAGCATCATCCTGATACCAAAACCTGGCAGAGACACAACAAAAAAAGAGAATTTTAGACCAATATCCCTCATGAACATCAAAGCAAAAATCCTCAATAAAATACTGGCCAACTGAAACTAGCAGCACATCAAAAATTTATCCACCATGATCAAGTGGGCTTCATCCCTGGGATGCAAGGCTGGTTCAATATACGTAAATCAATAAATGTTATCCAGCATATAAACAGAACCAAAGACAAAAACCACATGATTATCTCAATAGATGCAGAAAAGGACTTCGACAAAATTCAACAGCCCTTCATGCTAAAAACTCTAAATAAATTAGGTATTGATGGGATGTATCTCAAAGTAATAAGAGCTATTTATGACAAACCCACAGCCAATATCATACTGAATGGGCAAAAACTGGAAACATTCCCTTTGAAAACTGGCACAAGACAGAGATGCCATCTCTCACCACTCCTATTCAACATAAGGTTGAAAGTTCTGGCCAGGGCAATCAGGCAGGAGAAAGAAATAAAGGGTATTCAATTAGGAAAAGAAGAAGTCAAATTGTCCCTGTTTACAGATGACATGATTGTATATTTAGAAAATCCCACTGTCTCAGCCCAAAATCTCCTTAAGCTGATAAGTAACTTCAGCAAAGTCTCAGGATATAAAATCAATGTGCAAAAATCACAAGCATTCCTATACACCAATAACAGACAAACAGACCAAATCATGAGTGAACTCCCATTCACAATTGCTTCAAAGAGAATAAAATACCTAGGAATCCAACTCACAAGGGATGTGAAGGACCTCTTCAAGAACTACAAAACGCTGCTCAGTGAAATAAAAGAGGACACAAACAAATGGAAGAACATTCCATGCTCATGGATAGGAACAATCAATATCGTGAAAATGGCCATACTGCCCAAGGTAATTTATAGATTCAATGTCATTCCCATCAAGCTACCAATGACTTTCTTCACAGAATTGGAAAAAACTACTTTAAAGTTCATATGGAACCAAAAAAGAGCCTGCATTGCCAAGACAATCCTAAGCCAAAAGAACAAAGCCAGAGGCATCACACTACCTGACTTCAAACTATACTACAAGTCTACAGTAACCAAAACAGCATGGTACTGGTACCAAAACAGAGATATAGACCAATGGAACAGAACAGAGCCCTCAGAAATAATACCACACATTTACAACCATCTGATCTTTGACAAACCTGACAAAAACAAGAAATGGGGAAAGGATTCCCTATTTAAAATAAATGGTTCTGGGAAAACTGACTAGCCATATGTAGAAAGCTGAAAATGGATCCCTTCCTTACACCTTATACAAAAATTAATTCAAGATGGATTAAAGACTTAAAGGTTAGACCTAAAACCATAAAAACCCTAGAAGAAAACCTAGGCAACACCATTCAGGACATAGGCATGGGCAAGGACTTCATGTCTAAAACACCAAAAGCAATGGCAACAAAAGCCAAAATTGACAAATGGGATCTAATTAAACTAAAGAGCTTCTGCACAGCAAAAGAAACTACCATCAAAGTGAACAGGCAACCTACAGAATGAGAGAAAATTTTTGCAATCTACTCATCTGACAAAGGGCTAATATCCAGAATCTACAAAGAACTCAAAGAAACTTACAAGAAAAACACAAACAACCCCATCAAAATGTGGGCAAAGGATATGAACAGACATTTCTCAAAAGAAGACATTTATGCAGCCAAGAGACACATGAAAAAATGCTCATCATCACTGGCCATCAGAGAAATGCAAATCAAAACCACAATGAGATATCATCTCATACCAGTTAGAATGGTGGTCATTAAAAAGTCAGGAAACAACGGGTGCTGCAGAGGATGTGGAGAAACAGGAACATTTTTACACTGTTGGTGGAACTGTAAACTAGTTCAACCATTGTGGAAGACAGTGTAGCAATTCCCCAAGGATCTAGAACTAGAAATACCATTTGTCCCAGCCATCCCATTACTGGGTATATACCCAAAGGATTATAAATCATGCTGCTATAAAGACACATGCACATGTATGTTCATTGCAGCACTATTCACAATAGCAAAGACTTGGAACCAACCCAAATGTCCATCAATGATAGACTGGATTAAGAAAATGTGGCACATATATACCATGGAATACTATGCAGACATAAAAAAGGATGAGTTCTTGTCCTTTGTAGGGACATGGATGAAGCTGGAAACCATCATTCTCAGCAAACTATCACAAGGACAAAAATCCAAACACTGCATGTTCTCACTGATAGGTGGGAATTGAACAATGAGAACACTTGGACACAGGAAGGGGAGCATCACACACCAGGGCCTGTCATGGGGTGGGGGGAGGGAGGAGGGATAGCATTAGGAGATATACCTAATGTAAATGACGAGTTAATGGTTGCAGCACACCAACATGGCACATATATACATATGTAACAAACCTGCACATTGTGCACATGTACCCTGGAACTTAAAGTATAATAAAATAAAATAAGTGAAGATAGCTTAAGGGACCTGTTGAACACCATCAAGTGGACCAATATACAAATTATGAGAATTCCAGAAGGGGAAGAGAAAGATAAAGGAGTAGAAGCTTATTTAAAGAAATAATGCCAGAAAACTTTGTATATCTGAAGACGAAAATATACATCTAGATCCAGGAAGGGTAAAGGACACCAGGTAAACTAAACCCAAAGAAAGAGCCCACACTGAGATACATTGTAATCAAATTTCAAAACTATAAGAGAAAGAATTTTGAAGGCATGAAGAGAAAAGTGACCTGTTATATACAAGGGAATCCTATACTATTATCAGTAAATTTTACAGCAGAAATTTTGCAGGCCGAAAAGAATTGGCATGATATATTCTAAAAAGAAAAAGAAAGTGCCAGTTGAGAATACTCTTCCCCAAAAAACTTTCCTCAGTAATGCAGGGGAAATAGTGACTTTCTCAGAAAACAAATGCTTAGGGAGTTCATCACCACTGCATCTACCTTATATAAACTGTTAAAAGGAGTTTTTCAAGTTGAAATGAAAGAACACTATATAGCAACATTATAGCATAAGAAAGTATAAAGCTCATTGGTAAGGTGAATATATAGAAAATACTGTATTATTTTAACAATGGCAGGTAAATCACATTTAATTGTATTATAAACACTAAAAGACAAGGGAATTAAAATAGTTATAACTAAAGTTGTGTTAATGGATGCATAATATATGTACATATACATTTTGAAAACCAGAACACATATGTAGAAGCCTGAGAGGTATAAGTGTAGGGTGTTTATATGCCAGTGAATTTTTTTTTTTTTGAGATGGAGTCTTGCTCTGTTGCCCAGGCTGGAGTGCAGTGGCATGATTTCAGCTCACTGCAACCTCTGCCTCTTGGGTTCAAGCAATTCACCTGCCTCAGCCTCCCAAGTAGTTGGGACTACAGGAGGCTGCCACCACGCCCAGCTAATTTTTGTATCTTTAGTAAAGATGGGGTTTCACCACATTGGCCAGGCTGGTCTCGAACTCCTGACCTTGTGATTTGCCCACCTCGGCCTCCTAAAGTGCTGAGATTACAGGCATGAGCCACCACACCCAGCCACAAGTACATTTAAATTGTTATTACCTTAGAAGAAAGGGTTATAACTGTAAGATGTCGTATGGAAACCCCACGGTGATCACAAAGAAAATGTCTATAGAAGTTGCACCCAAAACAGGGAGGGAATAACAGCCTATTAATAGAAGAAACAATGAAACACAAGGGAAGACAGAAAAAACGTAGGGCAAAAGGAATATAAGACAAACAGAAAAGAGTTAACAAAATGGACAAAATAAATCTTACCTGGCCTGAATCAAAAAGAAATAGAAATCATGAACAGACTAATAACAAATAATGAGATTGAATCTGTAATCAAAAGACCCAACAAGGTTGGGTATGGTGGCTCATGCCTATAATCCCTGCACTGTGGGAGGCCTTGAGGCCAGGAGTTTGAGACCAGCCTGAGCAACATAGTAAGATCCCATCTCTACAAAATTAAAAAAAAAATCAGATGTAGTGGCATACGCCTGTAGTCCCAGCTACTCAGGAGGTTGACTTGGGAGGATCACCTAGTCCAGGAGGCTTCAGGAAGCTATCATCACACCACTGCATCTTAGCCTGGGTGCCAGAGCAATACTTTGTCTTAAAACAACAACAGTGAAAATCCCAGGACCAGATAGCTTCACAAATGAATCTACCAAATAGTCAAAGAAGAATTAAAACCAATTATTTTTAAACTTTTCACAAAATAAGAGGAAACATTTCTAAACTCATTTTATGAGGCCATGATTACCCTAATGTCAAAGAAAAACAACGACACTAAGAAAAGAAAACTACAGGCCGATATCTCTGTTGAAAACAGATGTAAAAATCCTCAATAAAATGCTACCAAACAAAATTCAACAGCACATTGAAAGAATTATACACCATGACCCACGGAGAATTACCCCTTAGACACACACAAAAAAGGTCAACATAAATAGAAAAATCAATGCAATACACCTTGTTAACAAAATAAAAGAAAAAAACTATTTTTCTTATAAAATTGCTTTCAGTTTGATGCTTTTGCCCAACTGTAGACTAAAATAGGAGAGACTAAGCTATGATCTTTGGGATTCAGTGTATTAAATGTATTTTCTACTTACAATGTTGAACCTAGGCAATACCATTCAGGACATAGGCATAGGGAAAGACTTCATGACAAAAACACCAAAAACGATTTCAACGAAAGCCTAAATTGACAAATGGGATCTCATTAAACTAAAGAGCTTCTGCACAGCCACAGAAACTATCAGATTGAACAGGAAACCTACAGAATGGGAGAAAAGTTTTACAATCTACCCATCTGACAAAGGTCTAACATCCAGAATTTACAAGGAAATTAAACATATTTACAAGAAAAAACAAACACCATCAAAAAGCGGGCAAAGAATATGAACAGACACTTCTCAAAAGAAGACATTTATGCAGCCAATGAACATATGAAAAAAAGCTCAGTATCGCTGATCATCAGGGGAATGAAAACCAAAACCACAATGAGATACCATCTCACGCCAGTTAGAATGCTGATTATTAAAAAGTCAGAAACAATAGATTCTGGTAAGGCTGCGGAGAAATAGAAATGCTTTTACACTGCTGGTGGGAATATAAATTAGTCCAACCATTGTGGAAGATAATTCCTCAAGGATCTAGAACCAGAAATACCATTTGACCCAGCAATTCCATTACTGGATTTATATCCAAAGGCTTATAAATCATTCTACTATAAAGACACATGCATATGTAAGTTTATTGCAGCACTGTTTACAATAGCAAAGACATGGAACCAACCCAAATGCCTATCAGTGATAGACTGGATAAAGAAAATGTGGTACATATAAACCATGGAATACTATGCAGCCATAAAAAGGAATAAGATCATGTTCTTTGTAGAGTCATGGATGAAGCTGGAAGCCATCATCTTCAGCAAACTAACACAGGAACAGAAAACCAAACACCACATGTTCTCACTCATAAGTGGGAGTTGAAAATTGAGAACACATGGACACAGACAGGGGAACAACACACACCAGGGCCTGTTGAGGGGGTGGGAGGTGAGGGGAGGGAACTCAGAGGATGGGCCAATAGGTGCAGCAAACCACCATGGCACACGTATACCTGTGTAACAAACTGCACATTCTACACATGTATCTCAATTTTTGTTTTTGTTTGTTTGAAGAAATGAAAAAAGAGAAAACTTTTATTTTAAGATCCAGAACTAGGCAAGAATCCCCAATATCACCACTTCTATTGAACTTCATTTTGGAAGGCTAGCTAAAGCAATTAGTAAAGGAAAAGAAATAAAAGACATCCAGATCAAAAAGAAATAATTAAAATTATCTGTTTGCAAAAAAACTATTCATATATGGAGAGAACCCTAGAGACTCAACAGAAAACTGTGAGAACTAATAAACACATCTTTAGTTCACATTTTGCATGTTTAGCAGTGCAAAATACAAAATCAACATACAAAAACCAGCAAACTATTCAAAAAGGAAATTAAGAAAACAATGCCATTCACAACAGCAACAAAGAGAATAAAGTACTTAGGAACAAACTTAACCAAAATGGTGAAAGACATGTACACTGAAAATTATAAAATATTAATGAAAGTAATTAGAGAAGATACAGATAAATATAAGGTTATTTGATTTGTGGAATGGAAGAATAAACACTGTTAAAATGTTTACATAATTCAAAGTGTTCAATACATTTAATGCAATCCCTGTCAAAACTCCAAAGGCATTTTTTTAAAGAAATAGAAAAAAAATACAAAAATACATCCGGAACCACCAAATATCATTAATAGCTAAAACATACTTGAGCAAGAAGTACTGCAGAACGAGTAAGCTTTCTTGAGCAAGAAAACTGCAGGCATCCCATTTCAGATTTCAAAATGTATTACAAAGCTGTAATCAAAACATTATGATACTGACATTAAAACAGACATATAGAACAATGAAACAGAATAGAGAGCCTAAAACTAAATCCTGGCATTTACAGTCAACTGATCTTTGACAAGGGTGCCAAGAACACATAATAGGGAAAGGGTAGTCTCTTCAACAAATGATATTGGAAAAACTGTATATCCACATGCTAGCATGAAATCGGACCCTTATCTTACACCATATACAAAAATCAATTCAAAATGAATTAAAAACTTTAATGTTAGACCTTAAGCCAGTCATAAAAGTGACAGTAGAAACCATAGATAAAAATCTTCTTGGCTGGGCGCGATGGCTCACACCTGTAATCCCAACACTTTGAGAGGCCGAGGCAGGCGGATCATGAGGTCAAGAGATCGAGACCATCCTGCCAACATGGTGAAACCCCATCTCTACTAAAAATACAAAAATTAGCTGGGCATGGTGGCGCACGCCTGTAGTCCCAGCTACTCGGGATGCTGAGGCAGGAGAGTTGCTTGAACCCAGTAGGCGAAGGTTGCAGTGAGCCAAGTTCTCACCACTGCACTCCAACCTGGCTACAGAGCAAGACTCCATCTAAAAAAAAAAAAAATCAAAATCTTCTTGACATTTGTTTTAGGAGTGATTTTTTTTTATATGACACCAAAGGCACAGGCAACAAAAGCAAAATTAGATCAGTAGAATGAATCCAAACTAAGAATTTTCTGCATAGCAAAGGAAACAATCAATAAATGAGGAGGCAACTTGTAAAATGGGAGAAAATAGTTGCAAACCATATATATGATTAGAGAGTAATATCCAAAATATAAATCAGCAGCAAAAGTACAAATACCCAATTAAATACATGGGCAAATTGTCTAAATAGACATTTCTCAAAAGTAGATATGCAAATAGCCAACAGGCATATGAAAAGGTACTAAACATCACTGAGCATCAGGGAAATCAAGTAGAAACCCCAATAAGATATCATTTTACATCTGTTAGAATAGCTATTATCAAAAAACCCAAAGATAAGTGTGGATAATGATGTCAAAAAAAAGGAAACACTTGTACTCTGCTGGTGGGAATGTAAATTGGTATAGCCATTATGGAAAACATTATGGAGGTTTCTCAGAAAGTTAAAAATAGAAGCACCATATGATCTAGCAATCCCATTACTGGGCGTATATCCAAAGAAAATGAAAATAGTACGTGAATGATCTTCACTCCTCTATTTATTGCAGCATTATTTACAACAGTCAAGATATGAAAAAAACCTGAATGCCTATCAATGGATAAAGAAAATGCGGTATATATGTACAACGGAATATCATTCAGCCTTAAAAATAGAAAATCCTGTCATTTGTGACAACATGGATGAACCCGGAGGGCATTACGCTAAGTGAAATAAGCCCAGCACAGAAAGGCTAATACTGTACGACCTCACTCACACACGAATCTAAAACAGTCAGACTTACAGAAGCACAGAGTAGGATGGTAGTCACCAAGGGTAGGTAGGGGGTATGGCAAGAGATTGATTAAAGAGTACAAAAAAAATTTCAGTTATGTTGGATGAGTAAATTCTAGAGACCTAATTTACAGCATAATGACTTTAGTGAAAAATGCTATATTATAATCTTAAAATTTGTTAAGAGGTTTGATCATACGTGTTCTCACCACAAGAAGGGAGAAGAAGGAAGATAAGCAGGAGGAGAAGGAGAAAAATGAGGAAACAGAAACATGGTAACTATGTGAGATGATGGATAAGGCTGATTGTATGATAATTTTATGTGTATATCTACTGATGGTCCTCAACTTATGATGGGGTTACATCCCAATAAACCCATCATAAGTTGAAAACATTGTAAGTAGAAAATACATTTAATACACCTAACCCCAAATATCATAGCTTAGTCTACCCTATTTTAGTCAACAGTTGGGCAAAAGCATCTAACACAAAGCTAATTTTATAATAACAATAAAAATTATCAAATAAAAATCAAAATTCAAATTTCAAAGTACTGTTTCCATGGAAGGTGTATAGCTTTTTGTACTAGAATATTGTCAGAATATCATGTCAAACCATTGTAAATCACAAACTGTCTGTATATCAAAATATTAAGTTGTTTATCTTAAATATATATAATTTCTATTCATCTATTATTCTTCAATAAAGATGAAAAAAACTATTTTCATTGTATATCTAAAGTCTTTTTTCTTCCTCCTCTCTTCCCTTTTCTTTTCTCTCCTTCCTTCCTTTCTTTTTTTCTTCTTTCCTTCCTTCCTTGTCTCCTTACTTCCTTTTTTTTTTCCACCAAAAATCTATTGAACACCTTCTCATTTCCAGCCTTTATGCTGAAGAGAGACATTATTTTGTGTTTTGTTTGTTTGTTTGTTTCTAGGGCAAAAACATGAATAATACCAAATATTCTTTCTAAATAAAAATGAGAAAGACATATAGGCAAAATTATAATATAAAGCTACAACAAAGTGTTAGTAGAACACCAAGGAGACAATTATTCCTTACGCTTGGGAATGATGTAGCTCGCTTGTTAGAATACATGCCTGGATATGAACAAGTGATTATCAACTAAAACACTAGAAAATAATTTAACTAGACATAACTACTGGAGAAAATGCATAGATGTTTGGAAGTCGGTGAGAACAGGTAGCAGTCCAGTGAACTAGAGCAAGGGTAAATGAATACTTTCTGTTAAGGGTCAAATGATTAATATTTTGTTCTTTGCACGTCATACATTATCTGCTTCAATTACTGGATTCTGCCATCAAGTCGGAAAACAGCATACCTAAAAACCACATACCTAAATGAACAGCCGTGTAGTTGCGTTTTGATAAAACTTTATTTACAGAAACAGATGGTGAGCCAGGCTTGGCCAATGGGCTGTAGTTTGCTAATTCCAGTCGATGGATTGCATTCCTCTTTTGGGGCCATCATTTCTAAATAATACCTTCTTTGTTGAATTTGGTAAAAATGAAGGGTTACTAGTGTGCTAAAAAGCAATCCATTGTAAATATGCTATCCCTAGATTTATAGTCTCCTAACTTCCATTTAAAATCATTTTATTCATCTCATTCCAGATTGTTTATACAGTGAATATAGATTACATTATCCATTAATCAATTACTTTGTGACCTCAAATTTCCTCGTAGTCATGTGAACTTATTTTTGAGATTAAGTACAGAATTTTGATTAAAACATAAAATATGGCCTTGCTCCTGCTTTGTAAAATATTGGCACTCTCTGCAATAGGAATGAGCGTGATGAAATGCATGGTGCTATGGTAAAAGTACAAGATAGATGAGACAAGTGATAACTTTTTGTTTTATGTTTCATAATGCTAATTTTCAATTCTTTTTCTTTCCAGTTTTATTATGTTGATTTATATAAATAAATCAAACTTGTATAACCCTTAGAAATGCTAATCTAATAAGCCTTTTAATTCATCTTATATGCAGAAGACCTTTATTAATTATAGCAAACTAATTTAACTATCTAAAGCCGTCTGTGGAGCTTGCAGTGCAGCCCAGCACTAATTAAAGTAGCTATGGTTAACAATTCAGACAACTTTCTGTGCAGGTCATTATGTTTACCATTTAATATTTTATAGCAAATTATTTACCTCATCAATATGCCATACACATAAAATTGGAAAGTTAGTCTATAACACTTTTTGAATTTTTTTCTTAATATTAAAAAATCTAGAGCTTTCACTACAGATCGTAATAAGCTAGAGAATATTTAAATACAGGTGTCCAAGAACAACATTCGGTGGAAATACTCATTTGACATACAGTTGTGTAGGAGATAAATGTAGAATATTTTTCTTTACATTGATTTTTCTAAATGTCTTTAAAACAAAGTGAATCAGGTGATGAAGTTTTTGGCTTCCGTTTTAATATGGAGAGCTACAGTCACTTTCAAAATATTGTATTTGTTACTTATGGCAGGACCTGGTATAATGGAGAATGACTAAGTTGCAATGGTTAATACTGAGTGTCAACTTGATTGGATTGAAGGATGCAAAGTATTGATCCCGGGTGTGTCTGTAAGGGTGCAGCCAAAGGAGATTAACACTAGAGTCAGTAGGCTGGGAAAGGCAGACCCACCCTTAATCTGGGTGGGCACCATCTAATCGGCTGCCAGCGTGGCTAGAATATAAAAGCAGACAGAAAAATGTGAAAAGACCAGACCAGCCTAGCCTCCCAGCCTACATGTTTCTTTCATGCTGGATGCTTCCTGTCCTCGAACATCGGACTCCAAGCTCTTCAGTTTTGGGACTCAGACTGGCTCTCTTTGCCCCTCAGCTTGCAGATGGCCTATTGTGGGACCTTGTGATCATGTGAGTTAATACTTAATAAACTCCCCTTTATATGTATATATCTATGCTCTTAATTATATCCCTTTAGGGCACCATGACTAATACATAAGTTTAAGGAGACTTTGAAGAAAAAAATTTTTTTTTTTTTGAGACAGTTTCCCTCTTGTTGTCCAGGCTGGAGTGCAATGGCACGATTTCGGCTCACCACAACCTCCGCCTCTGGGATTCAAGCTATTCTCCTGCCTCAGCCTCCCGAGTAGCTGGGATTACAGGCATGTGCCACTATGCCTGGCTAATTTTGTATTTTTAGTAGAGACAGGGTTTCTCCATGTTGGTCAGGCTGGACAAGAACTCCCAATCTCAGGTGATCCACCTGCTCAGCCTCCCAAAGTGCTAGGATTACAGGCGTGAGTCACTGCGCCCAGCCGAAAATTTTAAAAATTAATAATTAATAATCATTCCAAACTTACAGTATGCCACCCACCATATTAAATATTTTACATGCTGTGTTACATTTAATCCTCATAATAATCCCATTGTTTTTGCCAATTTCAGAAGTGCAGAGGTTTAGCATACCAAAGTTCCATCATTTGTCCAGAGTCAAAGACTTTCTGACAAAATCAGAATTTTTAACATATAACTATCTAACACTGTGACTTTAGTTCCAACCTCTCTTGTAGATTAGAACTGGAGGAAGAGGAATACGAAAAATTAAATCAAGGAGGAAGAGTAATATTACAAATATCTGTCTTGTCTATTATGGAAGATCACTATGTAAGCACCAAGTTGTGATATTTCAGAGGAAAAATTAATAAGAGAACATGAGAGCCCAGACCAGGAGTAAGGAGGCAAGCTTTGGGCGCAGACAAGTGTATGGAGTCCCAGGCCTGCACACCACCATGTAGTCACCCTAGGATGCTAATCGACCAATTTACTACTTGTGAACAGAAAGTTGGTTTCTGAAGGCCATTAGCCCTCAAGTCTAATTGGGATCTACTTGGGATCATTACACACGTCATAAGCCAACGTGTTGCACTGCTTTGGAGTAGCAGCAATGTAGGAGACAACTGAACATCCTGTTTAGCCTGTTTAGCTTTATTTCAGAAATTACATGAAACTCCACTTTTTGACCTTTTTTAATGATTATCACTGATTTTTCTTTAAGCCACAGCCATACAACAGGTGTTATTTAACAACTAACCCCTGGCACCCAGGGGCTGCTCAGTAAATTCCAACTTATTTAACAGTGGTTTTTGTTTTGCAGAGTTTATTATCAAAGGATGAGTAAATTAAATACATATTTGAAATAGTTTTAAAAAATTCGAAATTATTCTTGAGGTTGAACAACTAAACTGAATGTAAAAATAAAAGACTTGCATTGATTCCATGTCCTTGCTATTGTGAATGATGTTGCAATGAACACACACGTGCATGTATCTTTGTGACAGAATAATTTATATTCCTTTGGGTATATACTCAATAATGGGATCGCTGGGTCAAATGGTACTTCTGGTTCTAGATCTTTGAGGAATCGCCATACCATCTTCCACAGTTGTTGAACTAATTTACATTCCCACCAGCAGTATAAAAGAGTTCCTATTTCTCCACAACCTCACCAGCATCTGTTGTTTCTTAACTTTTTAATAATGGCCGTTCTGACTGGCGTAAGATGGTATCTATTGTGGTTTGGATTTGCATTTCTCTAATGATCAGTGAAATGCCCATCAATGATAGACTGGTTAAAGAAAAGGTGGCACATGTACACCATGGAATACTATGCAGCATAAACAGAAATGAGATCATGTCCTTTGCAGGGACATGGATGAATCCGGAAGCATCATCCTCAGCAGACTAACGCAGACAGAAAACCAAACACCACATGTTCTTACTGATAAGTGGGAACTGAAGAATGAGATCTCATGGACACAGGGAGCGAAACAACACACATTGGGGCCTTTTGGGGGGTGGGGTGGGGGAAGAGAGAGTATTAGGAAAAAGAGCTAATGGAAGCTAGGTTTAATACCTAAATGATAGGTGCAGTAAACCACCATGTCACATGTTTACCTATGTAACAAACCTGCACATCCTGCACATGTACCCCAGAACTAAAAATTAAAATTTAAATTTAAAAAAGAGGTTTTAAAAAGAAAAAATAAATAAAAATGAAAAATTAAAGACTTACAGGGGAAGATTTGAGGGGCTAAAGCTCTACTCAGTTTATTCCTTTTATTCTCTATACCTGCAGTAACCTTGGAGGATTTCACAGACTCAGCTTGACAATCACTGGCAGTATCTATAGAATCCAAAAGCTGAACGCTGGGCATGTGTGGCACAAATTTGTTATGTGACTTTGAAAGTCACTTAAAACTCCCTGGGGCTAGTTTCTTCATCTGTCAAAAGAGATTTACTGCGGAAGTCTGCCAGAGTGAACATGCAATGGTCAATGGTAACTTTTACTGTCATTGTTATGCTGCTGTCTTTTTGATCTATGTCTCTTTCTCCAGCCTTTACTGCAGTGCCTAATAATCAATCTACTGAAAAAAATTAATATGTTTGCTCATTGCTTTTAGCTTATGTTTCCCCAAACTACTGTGTATTTTTCCAACCTGGTGTTTATTGAGTGTTGTTAGAGGTGGTGGGTTTGTAGATTTATTTTTTAAGTCATGGATACTTATTAAATGTGTGTTACACATGAACATTACAATGTCTATTTAAACTATTAATATTTAACCTATAATTTTTACTTGTTACATTAGTATTTCCAAGGAAAGGAAAGCTCTTCTTGGATGCCAACAACTTCATGTGACTGAAGGCTTTAGAATTACAAGCATCGTTCTTTGGAAAAATAGGGTCAAAGGATTGTCCTTATTTTACAAATGATAAACTGAGACTCAGGTGAGTTGGTTAACTTTCTTTACCCATAATGAGTCACAGATGTCGGACTAACGTTTAGACTGGAATTTAGGGCCTTCAACAAGCGTTTGTTGGGTGTGTCAAACATTCCAGATGATGAAGACATGGCCTCTGCTCCCTGACGGGCCTCACTTCTCGGCTTCTAGTCTAACACATCCTGAAAATACAGCTGGGCTGTCTCAGACTTTCTTATACTTTAGTTCAAGGTTAATTCATGTGAAGAAAGAATAATAGTATATAACTTATAACACTGTATTTGTTACTGAAAATATTTATATCTCAACCAAAAATTCTGTTTTTCTATCACATTTAAAATAAGCATTTTTATTATTAAATAAGATTAAGAGCCACTGCCTTAGTCTAAAAATCTTCTGAAGTTCCAGAAATCCATGGATTACAATTATTAACAATTTAATTGTTATTAATATATTTATTTATTTTGCCATATGTAAAACACATATATAATAATCGGCAAGTGTAGTTTCTTGACACATAAGCAAAAAAGATTTTGGGTAATTCTCCTAAAAAATGGAAACAAACCAACTGACAAGAAAGACTCAAATGAGTTTATCAAAAATGAGTTCCAATACTGCTGACAAATAGTTATAGCAGAACTTCATGTACCGGTGGAACCAGAAGTGTGATGGTTAATATTGAGTGTCAACTTGATTCGATTGAAGGATGCAAAGTATTGTTCCTGAGTGTGTCCATGAGGGTATTGCCAAAGATTAACATTTGAGTCAGTGGACCCGGAAAGGGAGACCCACCCTCAATGTGGTGGATGGGCACCATCTAATCAGCTGTCAGTGCAGTTAGAGTAAAGCAGGCAGAAGAAATTCAAAGAGCAGATTTGCTGAGTCTTCCAGCCTTCATCTTTCTCCCATGCTGGATGCTTCCTGCTCTTGAGTATCAGACTCCAAGAGACTCCAAGTTCTTCAGCTGTTGGACTCTTGGACTTACACCAGTGGTTTGCCAGGGGCTCTCAGGCCTTTGGCCGCAGACTGAGGGCTGCACTGTCAGCTTCCCTACTTTTGAGGTTTTAGGACTCAAACTGCCCTCCTTGCTCCTCGGCTTGCAGATGGCTTATTGTGAGACTTCATGTAGTGATTGTGTGAGTCAATACTCCTTAATAAACTTCCCTTCATATATGCAACTATCTTATTAGTTCTGTCCCTCTAGAGAATGCTGATTAATACAAGGAACATAAACAATTGTAATACAAATTAAAATTCATGACTTTGTGCCATAGACAACTAGTTGGAGTTTGCTAACCAATAACAAAATAACTTTGTAAAGACTGTATCATTGAAATAGAAATATAATCTTCATGTTGATTATTGTTAGAAATCTCCTATTGCCAAGATGTTCCTGAGCAAAAAGAAGGAAATATCTTTTTATATTGTCACTGTTAGTGACCAACTGGTAAGGTTAACTATATGATGAGTTACTAAGGCTTTATGGCAAAACATAAAATACTTTGATGACAAACATGCTAGAGTAAATGATTAAGTAATCGCCCTCTTTTCTATATTGTCCGGGGTTTTGTGTTTCTCAAAATGAATTAGGGAACTGGTAACTCACTAGTATTGCAGATATTTTCCAAGTGGTACATGCGAATAAAAATTTTCAAAAACTGCTTTTATAAATATACTTAATGTCTAAACAACATTAAAATAACTTAGTCCTCCCTTACACATTATGTATCAGTACAATTGTTTACTGAAAAACTACTCCATGTTCAGTAAAGTGCTAAGACCTGTTCCCATATCCTTATTGTTCAATTGTAAAGAAAAGACATAGACAGATAAAAAGAAAAATATTTGACAAATATAGAAAAATCAGCAAACAAACAGGAGATAGTCATTTGCCACAATAATTTAGTTACACAGAAAATAAAGAAAATCAGAACTCATGTTGTGGCCACAACATGACAATAGTTTTAAGCTAGATTTGAAAAGTTCAGATGATCAGAAATAAAAGGAAGGGGCAGTAATGGCTAAAGTAAAGATTCAGAACCAAAAGAAGCAATGGGATAAGTATATGGCAGTTTGGGGACAGAGAGAGCAGTCTATTAGAGATTGTGTTTATGAAGAGGCATAGAAAACTGATCCAGGAAACATAGAGTGAACCAGACTAAGAAGAGCTGCGTACTAGCTTGGTTACTTTTATACTATAAGAAGTAGAAGCCATTGAGAGTCTCCAGTGATGCCTCAAGTATATCAGTTTCGTGTGTGTGTGTGCGTGGGCGCACACACACGTGCGTATAAAATGAAGTAGAGTTGGAAAGACATGGAAAAAAATTGTGTACTGTGTATTGAATTTCTGCAGAGTGTTGCAAGCACTGTCCCAAGTGTTTTATATTAATTGCATTAATTAGTTTAATTAATTGCATTAATTACTTGATTTAATCCACTGCCAGATAAAAAATAACCCCCCTTATGAAAAATGGTAATATCATGATAATGTCTAGCATTCAATCGAAAATTGCCAGCATGCAAAGATACAGAACCAAATGATCAGAAATCATTTTACTGTCCCAGGAAGGCAGGAATAGGGATGGAGTGACTTTATCTGTAATTTTACCATCTTATTTCTTTAAACTACGATCTGAAGCAAGATGACTTGTATTAAGACTAGTATTCACTACATCACTCTGTACTTTTATATATTTAAAATATTTCACACTTAAAATTTATAAGATAACAGATTTAGAGTGATATTTCATATATCCTAATTTATTTATCATCTATTATTTCTTATGCCAATGGGAAAACACTAACACTTATTAAATGTTTATTATAGGTTTTTGGCAGGCACTATAAGTACTGTACGTTAATAATCTTACTTTATTCTCTCTTGACAACACCAAGAGCTTAGAATGTAAGCCTCAATTTGCATCATAGAGGTAAAAATGATCTGAAAAGACAGCCCCATCTAGTATGTGAATGAATAATTCATGCTTCAAAATGGCAAAGATGGCAGAGGAGGGGTCTATCTCAGGAAGACCTCAGAGTTTCAAGTCTTGTCACAGAGTACTTTAAGAGCCCAAGAGTGGAGATAAAAGGAGACAGGTCCAAGCAAAGGACTCTACCTGGTCATGTCTAAAGTGGCCTTCCCAAGCTTAGCTTAGCCAGGTTAGCTTAGTTATGGGTAGCCTGCATCTGTCTCAATGCTGTTTCAACACAGGCTCACTGGAACTTGCTTCATTTCTCTTCATTGGAAGAGAGTAAGAAATAAAAAAAGGATTGCTTCAAATAGCATTTATTTTTCTCAGTCTATGAGGCATCTCCCTTCCAGGGCTGCATAAAAATCAAGCTATCTGTGATCTAACACTGAAACCTGTGAGTTAAGAGCAGGAACCCCAAATACAAATGTTAAGAAATAAAAATCTAGCCTTGGCATTTACTTAGAAAACCAGCAGTTAATGAATTAATGGCGTTTAAAATATTATCTTTCTCATTTGCTTTCTGTGTGGATCCTTCACTTTCAGAAAGCTACTTTTTCTATATATTATTTGTTAATAGAAACACTTTGTTAACTTCCAGAAACCCTGAGTTGGCACCATTGTTTCCAAAAAGAATTTCAATAAATAAATACTTTTAATTAATTCTTCAAGAACATAAGTTGTCTGTAATTGTTGTCATAATTGTACTTGCAAGTCCATGTAATGGATAAACAGAAATATAGCATCTAGAAACACAGTTATCTATTAAGTGCTTTGTCTTTAAACTTTATTTATTTATTTATTATTTTTATTTTTTATTTTTGAGATGGAGTTTCACTTTTGTCGCCCAGGCTGGAGTACAATGGCATGATCTCAGCTCACCGCAACCTCCACCTCCCGGGTTCAAGTGATTCTCCTGCCTCAGC